>NC_035446.2:59644904-59790361 GCF_002127325.2 Helianthus annuus
CCTTTACTTGGTTGATCTCCTTGTTTCTTAAGGTTTTACCTTACAATCCAAAATCGCAAGGGGCTTTACCACGTAGTTTAGTTTGTCATCCACCTCGATGTCGTCGTAGCGGACATAGGTTGTTTCATCCGCTAAACATTTCCATAGGTGTGACACATGAAATGTGCTATGAATCCCGCTTAATTCTTCCGGTAGTTCAAGGCGGTATGCCACCTTTCCTACTCGCTCGACAATAGTAAACGGCCCAATAAACCTTGGGCTTAATTTTCCTCTCTTCCTGAACCGAATAACCCCCTTCCATGGGGATACTTTAAGCATGACTTTGTCTCCGACCTGGAACTCAATCGGTCTCCTCCTCTTATCTTCATACGATTTTTGTCTATCTTGTGCCGCTTTCAAGTGTGCCCGCACCACATCAATCTTTTCATTAGTGGCTCGAATTATATCTTGGTGAGCGAGTTCACGGGGACCCACTTCACCCCAACATACCGGGGTCCGGCATTTCCTACCATAGAGCATTTCAAACGGTGCCATTCCAATACTAGCATGGTAGCTGTTATTATACGAAAACTCGACTAATGGTAGATAGGCATCCCAACTGCCCCCAAAGTTGATTATACATGCCCGAAGCATGTCTTCCAACGTTTGTATTGTTCTTTCACTTTGTCCATCTGTCTGTGGATGGTATGCAGTGCTGATGAACAATTTGGTCCCCATCTGCTCTTGGAATTCTCGCCAAAATTTTGAAGTGAACCGGGCATCTCTATCAGACACGATGGATACCGGTACTCCATGGCGTGCTACGATCTCATTGGTGTATACTTCAAACATCTTTTCGGATGCATACGTTTCATGTATTGGAATAAAATGAGCACTCTTCTTTAATCGGTCAACAAATACCCATATAGTATCAAATCCGCGGCTCGTCCTTGGTAGTTTGGTTAATAGGTCCGTCGTAATGTGTTCCCATTTCCAAACCGGGATCTCTAATGGTTGAAGTTTGCCGTATGGTTTTTGGTGCTCCGCCTTGACTTGTAGACATGTCAAGCATTTCTCCACATATTTAGCAACATCTCTTTTCATTCCGGGCCACCAATAGTTTTGTTTCAGGTCGTTATACATCTTGGTCGCTCCTGGATGAATGGAATGACGGGACTTGTGAGCTTCATCGAGCAGAAGCTTTTTAACTCCACATGTGTTAGGGACCCAAATTCTATTGAAGCGTGTTTTTAAACCATGGTTACCCTCTTCGAGATCCTTAACTTGGCCAACAATCCTTTCCTTTCTCCAGTTTTCCACCTTTACTGCTTCATTTTGTGCTCCTCGAATTCGTTCAAGTAAACCCGAGGTCACAATAAGCTGCAATGATTGCACTCGTATCGGAGCACAATCCGCCTTTCGGCTCAACGCATCCGCCACCACATTAGCTTTTCCGGGGTGGTAGTGTATCTCACAGTCATAATCCTTGACCGTTTCCAACCACCGCCTTTGTCTCATGTTTAATTCCTTCTGGTCGAAGAAATATTTCAAACTTTTATGGCCGGTAAAGATTTTACATTTTACTCCATATAAGTAATGCCTCCAGATTTTTAAAGCAAATACCACTGCCGCCAACTCCAAGTCGTGAGTCGGGTATTTCTTTTCATGGATCTTCAATTGCCTCGAGGCGTAGGCGATGACCTTGCCTTGTTGCATTAAAACACATCCGAGCCCTGAATACGATGCATCCGAATAAACCACCATATCGTCAACTCCTTCCAGTAATGTTAGCACCGGAGCGTGAGTTAACTTTTCTTTGAGCGTTTGGAAAGCCCCCTCCTGTTCGGCACCCCATACAAACTTTTCCTCCTTACGAGTCAATTTAGTCAAAGGTAAGGCAATTTTGGAGAAATCTTGTATGAATCTCCGATAATATCCCGCGAGCCCTAAAAAGCTTCGGATTTCTGAAGGATTCCTTGGAGTGTTCCATTTCGACACAACTTCTACTTTTGACAGATCCACTAACACTCCATCCGCACTAATAATATGCCCAAGAAACTGCACCTCTCGTAGCAAGAAGGCGCACTTTGTGAATTTTGCATAGAGCTTTTCTCGTCTGAGTGTCTCTAACACTTCTTGCAAATGATGCACATGCTCAGCTTCATTCTTTGAATATACTAAAATGTCATCGATAAATACAATTACCGACTTATCCAGCATGGGTCTGCAAACCCGGTTCATGAGGTCCATGAAAGCCGCGGGTGCATTTGTCAACCCAAAGGGCATTACAAGAAACTCATAATGCCCGTACCGCGTCCGAAAGGCCGTTTTCGGTACGTCCTCTTCCCTGACTTTCAATTGGTGATAACCAGATCTGAGATCAATCTTTGAGAACCAACTTGCCCCTTGGCCAACACCCTTGCAGTTGGTCAAACAAGTCATCAATTCTTGGAAGCGGGTATCGATTCTTCACCGTGAGTTTGTTTAACTCTCGGTAATCGATACACATACGCATACTTCCATCCTTCTTTTTCACGAATAGAACTGGTGCGCCCCACGGGGATACACTTGGTCGGATAAACCCTTTATCGAGAAATTCTTGGATTTGTGACATCAATTCTTGTAGCTCGGACGGAGCGAGTCGATACGGTGTCTTGGCCACAGGTTTGGCGCCCGGAATCAATTCGATCCCGAACTCCACTTCCCGTTCTGGTGGTATTCCCGGTAGTTCTTCCGGGAACACATCTTCATAATCTCGTACCACCGGTACGTCTCCAATTCTAAGGGGTTCTTTCTCCGATTCACTTGCGTATACCATGTAGGCCTTGCATCCATGTTTCATAATTTTGTGGGCTTCTAGCATTGAGCAAATTACCGGGTTACCTCCTTTTTCACCATATATCGTAACTTGCTTTCCGCTAGGAGACGTCAATTTTATTTCCTTTCGGAAACAAACCACCTTCGCGTGGTATCGTGATAACCAATCCATCCCCACGATCACTTGGAATTCTCCCATCGACATCGGGATCAAGTCTATTATGTATTCTTCGTCATCAATGCTCAATTTACAATTTTCACATACATCACAAACAATAAAGCTCTTGTTATTACCTATCTCTACTTCTAAAGGCATAGGTAATTTTGTTAGGACAAAAGAAGGATGCCGAATAAACCCATATGAAATAAAGGATTTATTCGCACCTGTATCAAATAACACACGTGCAGGAATTGAGTTTATAGTAAATATACCTGAAACCACATCAGGTTCGACTTTTGCTTCTGCAGTAGTCAGTTGGAAAGATCTTGCTTTTGCTTTCGGGGCTTCACCTTTTGATTCTTGCCCATCTTTCTTCCCAACCAGTTCCGGGCATTCCGATCTTTTGTGACCCGGTCGATAACAATTATAACAAACAGTCACCTTCTCCGGGCATGATATAGCCATATGTCCCGTTTTTCGGCATATGGGACAAGGCTTATCCTTGAAACGACATTCGCCTTTGTGACCCTTCCCGCAAATTTTACAACTTGGCGACACACCTTTCGTATCCGATTTCTTCGCGGTTTCATTTGTTCGTGCTTTCTTGGTAGGGCTTGAATTTACCTTTTGCGCCCTCCGTTCACCCCGTTCAATGCTCTTTTTCAATTCGATCTCTCTTTCCCGAGCTGCATTAATGATCTCGGTAAGGGTCTCGTATTTTGAAGGGGTTATGAACTCTCTATATTCTGCACTCAACATGTTGTGGTAGTAATATATCTTCTGCTCTTCATTCGTCACAAAATCATCACAGAACTTCATCTTATGCATAAACATCCCCGTGATCTTGTCTATGGACTCACCCTTGTGCCTGAGTTGCATGAATTCTTCCTTGATTCTATTAATGACCGCTTTGGGACTATGATGTTTAAGAAACGGTGTCTTAAACTCCTCCCATGTCATGGCCTTAGCCGCTTCGCTTCCAATCTCTTTCTTTTTGTTATCCCACGAATCTTTCGCTTGGCCCTTTAATTGACCCGTAACATAGGCTGCGTAGTCATTTTCATCACAATGAGTTCTCTCGAATACTCCCTCGATATCACTGAGCCACCGTTGGCATACTATTGGGTCCACTTCCCCGTTATATACTGGCGGTTTGCATGCCATGAATTCCTTGTATGAACAAGGCTTTCGTCCTCCAGACTTTTCTTTTGCTAAATTAGCGTCGTCTTCTAATTTCTTGATTCTCTCGTCCACTATTGATAGAACCGTGTTTTGAATCTTATCAATAAAACCAGACAAACTATTTTTGATTGCCTTTCCAACCTCCTCGGCAATCACTTCCCTTATTTGTTCGGTGACTCTAGGCACCGCATTACCTCCGTCCGCCATCTTTAATACTGAAATGTTTACATCAACCGTTAAACATTTCATTTATAGCATATGTTTTACATGTTTTGGTTTAATCAAGTTCATAACTTGATTCAACCATTCTTGTTTCATGCATTTCTCTTGTTTAAGTGAGCTTACACGCTCTTTTCGTGCATATTAGTTCATGTTTCATTTCTATATTTTCTAAATCTTCTTAAAACAATTAACTCTTACCGGATGTTTGATCAAGCTTGAACCGAACACACCTTGTTAATAACCTGAAGCTCTAATTACCAACTTGTAACACTTGTAGTATATTCTTATTATCTTATCGTTGAAATACACATATTTTATACAAGAAAACATATTTTTGTTTTTATAAAGTTGGGTTAATAAGTAACATAGCGTACTAACTTGTTTAAAACATGACATTTAACATAGTGTCAACAACAACATCTAAGTTTAACAAGAACAGATTATCGCGGAAGCACTCAAAATATGTGTTCGGTTCTTGAATTCCTTTGCTTGATCAACATCCTTGACAACGAGTCGTACCTAAGGTCAAAACCATTCAAAATATTAGTTTTGACAGCATTAGAATATAAGAAATCAAGTTCCAATATAAAAATAATAAAGAAATAATAATTTCCCAGCTTTGATTCTACCGCGTGTCGCGGCAGAATTCCTTCAACCTTTCGCGTGTCGTGACGGCTCCCGCGTGTCGCGGGGGTTTAAAAGAATTCTTCCGCATGGCGCGGGGGAACCCTTTTCCCAGCAAGTGCAGGTATAAAACCTGCATTTCAGCCTAGTTCCGGAAATACACTATTTTCAACTTTAAAAGGGCATTACTTCCTACTCGGTAGTCCGTTTTTACCGATTCTTTTTCCTATGAGTTCATAGTAAAATCACGGATCTAACCATGTAAATTTTACATCACGGAAACCGAGATGCCAACGATTTGTCCTCGAATTCCCTGTTTCGTTTATCCAACCCATTAACAAAGGTTGCATTATACCACCCCCCAAGCTTATGACTATTACCATGTTTCTATAATTGTCGATTATGAGCATTTGCTTCCCTCCCGAGGGTCGCTTGTGCTATAGTTATCATGCTTATTTTTATGACTTTAAACATGCTTTCCGGAAATCATTCAACAAGTGAATATTCCGAACTATCGTCCCTCTACAAGGGCTCATGCTTTCGACCCGTTTTACTTGTCTAATTCACTTTGTCACTTCTGCGACATAGTGGCTTTTTTTCCTTGTTTACGGATTTCGATATAACAACATGGAGCTTACAATAAATGAAAATTAGCGAGATTATAGATTACATACCTTCAAAGCACACCCTTTAAGCGTGTATCACCCCCGGCTTGTCCACTTGACGACCCGGATTCTTTACCTAAAGAGTTCCATTCGTAACCAAAATTTAGAACTCTTTTATACTCAATAACGGACAATATATTTCTGAAATCAAATCTGCGTTTTGTCCGACTATTAATATTTTGGTCTTCACTTAGGCGTTTCTACAAACACCTAGTGATCAGATTTCTACATAATCATTACTAGGTTCTTGACATGTTATCTACATCTAATTTCACTTCAATTTAAGAAATTTACAACTTTTAACATCCAAATTACTGGATTTTATCATACAAATTCAGTTTTCACTAGAATAGTAATCACAATCCTAGTGTTTATCTAGTTTCTACAATTTCATCAATCACCTACCATGGGGTTTATAAATTTCTCAAGAACCATGCAAAGATTTTACAAGAAATCGTCTAGGGTTTATCCCTAGACATCATATTGCTTCTTATTTCCTTTATACAACATATATTCAAGCTCAATTCTTGATTTTCTCATTTAACCTAAAACTGAGCTTGAATCAAAATACCAAAATTTTGCATACCTTTGAATCCCTGCAACGAGGTGATCACAAATTCGTGTTTGGAACTTGATTTAGAGTAGATTAGAGGCTTCAATTTGTGAATTTTATGAAGATTTTAGGGTTTGAAGGAAAACCCTAGGTCGCCCTTGCCCTCTGTTCGATCCAAGCACACACACCAGTGTGTGTTTGGGTGTAATTGTTACTAATTAGTATAATTAAGTTTCAAGTTTGGCAAGATTGGCCCCTAATCCTTGTTTAATTTATAATCTAAGTGTTTTAACCTTATTATATGCCACTTCAAGTCTTGTGTGTAACTGGGTTATAAATTCCTAGTTATTTGACTATATAATTTATAATTATAATGTAAGGTTTTATATTTCCGGGTTGTTACACTATTTAACCTTCACATGCAGCCTCAGTTGTTGTCTTGGCATTTTGGTCACCTTCACCTTCATTTTCACCTTCTCTTGCTATTGGTTCATCAACCATTGCATTTTCATTATTGCCAGAGTCAACCATGTCATTATCATTATCTTCCTTTTCGATTGTTCCTTCTTTGGCGTTCTCATCCATATCTTTTGAAATGATTTTCAACAAATCCAAACATTGTGAGTATCTGATATGTACTAGCAGGCTGTTTGGATGTTGAACTTTCGTTGAATTAATATAGCCTTGATCTTCTTGTAAGATTCCTTTAACTCTTTGTAGGCCAAATCTAACTTTTCAGCCATTTCCTGTCAAATGAGAGAAAAAATATTAAGCATGGCGTTTGTTTATACTTGTTTGTGTATGTGAAAATTTTAAAAATATATAATACCTCTTTAGCTTCATACATGTTTTTTTTCCACGTCAACGTTGACATGTTTTTCACCACCCTCTTGTTTAGCATGTTGTGTTAGGACTGTGTGTAGAGCATGATCAACTAACGATGATACCTTAAACATCCTGCTTTGGCTCTTTAGATCATCTGCAACAACCCTTTAAAAATAAGATTCTTCATGCTCATCATCCACAACTTAAATAGCCATGGAGTTTTGGACTTTAGGGTCGTGTTCTATATAATTGTGGCGAACATCATGATCAAAATCAACATCATCATCATTGTAACAACCTGACTTTCTGAAGTCAAAGTCAAAGTACAAGTCAAAGTCAAAGTGAAAGTCAGGTTGTTATTCAGATCTATCTTTTCTTGCTTAATTATTTCCTTGTACTCTCGAGATTCGATAAACGATATATTAGTTAACGCTATTTTAAACTACGATTTACTATTAAGTGAAGTAACAATGCGATAAACGCAGAAATCTCAACTAAACGATATTTTACTTAATGCTATCACAACGCTATCGCAACACAAACTCAAACCGCAACTGTTGGTATTGTTCTATGTGCTCTACTTGTGTGTGCCTTGTATATGTTTTGGGATGTTATTCGCAAACGCAATCGCAACTCTATCGCAACTCAATCTTATCGCAAACTCGAAACGCAGACTTACTTTTATGCTTTTTATGAGTTATGTTATTTGTGTAACTATTGTTTAATGCTATCGAATCGCTTACTCGCAACTCGCTTAAACACAACACAACGCTCAACACACAAAACGAAAAGTCAGAAAACTAACTCGCACCAGCCAACTGATCGAATGACCATACGGTCGAATGATTATCCGACCGGATGACCATCCGATCGGATGGCCATCCGATTGACTGGCCATCCGACCCATACCTGCACCGCCTTATCTCCCTTTCACCTATAAATACCCACCTATCACATCAACTGTTCATTGATGTGACAGCTCTATCCGACCCAACTCATTCCAGCTCGTTCTAAGGCACTTTTCACTCGATTCCAAGCGATTTCGTAAGTATTCCACTCTAAATCTTTTACTTACATCATCAGCACACACTTTGTCATCATCTTCTCCATCAAATCTTATATTTTCACCATGAAATCGCTGGATTTGGACTGCTTTAAGGTGATGTCACCTCGGTTTCTTATGAACACTGAAGTGTGACATCATCTCATCAAAGTTGTCCAGATCTAAAGGATTTCCACATCATTTAACACAACTCTCCACGAGATCTAAACATTTTCAATAGTTCACATACTTTTCTTCAACTTTCTTCACTTTCACTCAAAACCGTTAGAATCTAGACTCGTTCAGGCTCTCTACTCATCCTTTAGCAGAGACCCGGTCTGAGAACGGATTTCTACCAAAGAGACGACTGATTCACGGGTTGAAGATGAAACCTCGTTAAGAACAGTTAGTCTGAATGAATGGGGTGATTCCCATCCGATCGACTGAGTTAGACTTGGTACAGTTTCCTTTGTTTGACACGTCGTCACGCCGTCTCCGTTAAACTTCAAAACTTTTTAACCTAGAAAATTTAATAGTTTTCAAAACATCAGATCGTCGATCAAATAGCCATCCGGTCGGATGACCATCCGATCGAATGACTACTCGACCAGGTGACTTGTTAGTTTAACACTTAAACAATTTTACAAAACTTCAAAGAATATCAGCTTTTCAATCGAATAGCCATCCGATCGAATGGCCATCCGTCCGGATGACTATCCGATCAAATGACTTGAACTATACTACAATGAAAACTTCAAAAGTTCAAACATTTTACAAACACACTTCCCAATCGATTAATATATTGTCATTAATAGTGTTATGGATTCTCTTGGACAATCTGTTTCGCTCAGTGTCGCGCCCCGATGATTCCGCCATCGGTTAGGGTGTGACAGATTGGTATCAGAGCCATAACTATATGGAATTAGAAAAGACTCGACCTAGTCCAGGTCAGATGTCTTAGAATTGACCTAGTCTATAGTCTAAGCACCAATACACCGCCTTGTGCAAACCCAGTAGGGGTTCTGTGCTAGCTTACTCTCGATACTCTCGCTGGGAAACTACATCATTGCGCGAACACCTCATACTACCGCGTCGTGCAAGGACGACCTTTCCTAAGTTCGAACATTACACGCTTTTCCTAAAGCTGGCACAATACACACACGATTTTCGAAAACACTTGCATAACACAATCGAGTGATTTGGTCGAGATTAGGTGTGAAAACCGAGAACTCTCGATAAAATCGCTCACTCTGCGCGCATTTTACTATTAACACGAGAATTTTCGTTGAGTCAGGATGGAAATCCATATCTCCACAAAATTCTCCATCTCTATCTCGCGGTATTACCGCACAACCAGGAATAAAGTTGTTAAGTTAGGGATGAAACACGTATCTTAACGACTGGTTCCACTCTCTATTTCGTTTTACAAAACTCTCACCAAAGTCTCGATGGATTCCAACGACTCAATTCGCATGGTAACCGAAAGGATGAGTGTCGATTACCGCATGTTGGTGAGAGAGCACAATCTATTAGGCCAAATCGTGTACTCGAAGTCGTAGAGAATAGTCGAATCACTTTGGGTAGTCAATGTCTAAACACCCGAGACAATCTATTTCGATTTCAAGCCCGTGATTGTTGGTTTTACGCTTTATTGCTTTTATGTGTTCTATGTGTTTACGTGTTTATATGTTTTGATTTTTGGATACTTTTTCACTTTTCGCTCATCGCTTTACTAAACGCGCACAACTCGCACTGTGCACTTATCTCAAAACGCTAACAAATCGCAGAGAATCTATGAACTCTCGCACGCTGTGTTCCTCGCTATTGCTACTCGCACTCGCTACTCTCAAACGCGCTTCGCGAAACTTGAATGACATGTGAATACGTGCAAAATATGTATGTGAATACGTGCAAAATATAGTTGAATATGTGCCATGCGTGCTTATGTGCTTACGTGTTTATGTGTCTATGTGGATTATGTGCCTACGTGACTATGTGCCTATGTGTTAGACGTGTTCCTGATGCTTTATCTAGTAATAATAAGTATACTTGTTAAACACCGTATGGAGAGATTCGATTGTATCCCTCCTAAATCATACGATGGTGTCTGCTGCAGACAATGTCTTCCCTTGGCTCTCACACTCGCCGCAACACTCAGAGAAGCAAGGATGACAAGCGCATCGCTTCTCTCTTCGCCAAGGAAATGGCAAAAATCATACCGCAGATCGTTAGCGAGATCAACAAGGTGAAGAGCAGCTCCTCTGTTGAATCCAAGAGCGACTCTCCTAGAGCGCCATTCAGCTTTAAGCAATTCAAGGCTTGCGGTCCTAAAGACTTCACAGGTGAGGATGGGCCCAGCGCCATGTTTCAGTGGTTTGACTCGATTGAAGTCACTCTTCGTCAAAGCGATGCCCAGACAACCATCGCACTGTTAACGCAACTGGAGTCTTTCAGTCCAGGGCTCTAGACTGGTGGACTGCGGAGCGAAACAGGCATGGAAACGATGCAGCCTATGGACTCTCCTAGGAGGAACTGACGGAAGTCATGATGAAAGAATTCTGTCCCACACATGAACTCCAGAAGCTCGAAAAAATTTTTTGGGGTATCAAGCAGGAAGGTGGCGACAATGCTGGTCTTACTGCTCGCTTTAAGCAGCTCAGTATCATCTATCCTGGTCAAGTGTCAACTCCCAACATCACAATCAAGAAATATATTCGCGCTCTACCCGATTGTGTTGCCGATTTTGTGCAAGCCGCTAAACCGACCACTATTGAGGAAACTACCAACTCGCCACTGAGATCAATGATAAGCAAGTTTTGGCTGGTTATTTCAAAACCTCAAGCAAGAATCTCCACCAGGTCACTACTACTTCCGCTCCTGAAACTGCAGCATCTCAAGGTTCTAAGTCATCTTGCCAGAATCCCAAGCGCAAGGGTAACAACAACAAGAACTGTGCGGCAACTACCGCTTCTCTTAATGCTTTCCTGTCCAACCTAACCAGAACCAGAGTCGTCAAGTAGCCGCACCTGTGACCAATGCACCGCCTGCTAAACATGCGTACACTGGTCCTCATCCTCCGTGCCCTACTTGTACTTATCATCACCCAGCTGGGATAGCTTGCTGTTTTTGTGTTCACTGCAACCTCTACGGACACTTTACAGTGAACTGTTGCACTGGTCCTTGTCAGCAAGCTCAAGCTCAAGTTCAAGCTCCTCTTGCACTGCCAGCTCCACTCCCCGTTCCTCAGGGTAACCAAGCAGCTCCTGCTCCCACTGCTCATGCATGAGCCTGCTTTGCATGTGGTGACCCTAACTACTTCGCGAACGTCTTCCCGAACCGAGTGGTGAAACAAGAGCCGTAGCAGCCACCGCAGCAACAACATCAACAGCAGCAGCCTCAGCAGCAGCAGCAACAGCCACAACAACAAGCAGCCCGCGGAAGAGCATTCAACATCAATGTCCGCCAGGCTCAAACTGACAACAACGTTGTCAATGGTAGGTTTCTTGTCAACGGTGTTTATGCTTCGTGTTTATTTGATACTGGAGCCGATAACTGTTTTGTGTTGTTTGAATTCGAAAAACTCCTAAACCGTAAACGCGCTAACCTCCCAACGACATTCAACGTAGAAATTGCCACCTGAAGAACCATCATCCTTAATTCTATTCTCCGTGATTGTATGCTTGAACTCAACAATCACGTTTTCCCGATCGATCTTATTCCGATGCAACTTGGTAGCTTCGATATCATAATAGACATGGATTTTCTTCGTGAAAATCGTGCTGAAGTCGTTTGTTTCGAAAAGATGACTTGTTTCTCTCTTGCTAATGGCGACCAACTTTGTGTATATGGCGAAGTATCTTCGAAGGAACTTAAACTCATGTTGTGCATTTAAGCAAGCAAGTATCTCCGAAAGGAATACAAGGCTTTCTTGGCGCACATCGTAGTAGCAAAGAAGGAAAAGAAGCCGATGGAAAAGGTACTTGTGGTTCATGATTTTCCTCTTGTCTTTCCTGACGATTTACCTGGTCTACCCTCGAGTCAAGATATTGATTTTCGAATTGACCTCATTCCTGGAGCTAACCCTATTGCTAAAGCTCCTTGTCGCCTCGCTCCATCTGAAATGCATGAACTTTCGAGTCAACTCCAGGAATTACTTGATAAAGGCTTCATACACCCTTGCACATCTCCTTGGGGCGCACCTTCCCTTTTCGTCAAAAAGAAGGACGGATCGTTCCGAATGTGCATCGATTATAGGGAACTCAATAAGCTGACTATCAAGAATCGCTACGCCTTACCCTGCATCGACGATTTGTTTGACCAATTGCAAGGCGCTACGTGTTTCTCTAAGATCGATTTGCGCTCTGGTTATCATCAGCTACGAATTCAGTAGGAAGATATCCCTAAAACCGCCTTTCGAACCCGTTACGGCCATTATGAATTCGTCGTTATGCCCTTTCTCGACCGCTTCGTCATCGTGTTTATCGATGATATCCTTATCTATTCGAAGTCGAAATCCGAACATACGCAACATCTTCGTTTGGTACTCGAACTACTCCAAGGGAATCGCCTCTTGATGTGCACAAAATGCAACATATAAATTACATCAATTGTGGCAATAAACTAACCCTTTTTTAGTACTAATGTTTGAAAAAGTGTGCTTTTGTCTTCCTTTTGTATTTTCAGGAATAAATAAGCTCAAATTAACAAAAGAAGCAAAAAGACAACTAAATCTAACATAAATACAAGAAAAGGAACAAAAGTGGCATGCACGACCTCACGACAGCATCTTCCCAAGCAAAACAAAGAAGACAGAAGACTGAACACGCCCCGTGCTCAGCGACCACGGGGCCGTGCCCAAAGGTCAGCAGAAAAGACAAACTCATAGAAGCTTCTGTTGCCCACCACGGGGTCGTGCCCAGCGGACACGGGGGCGTGGTCAGCTTCCTGCAGACGCATTTATTGTAATTAATGACTTTAACTACAAGTTTCTTATGTTGAAGGTGATTCTTCCTTATCGTTTGTCCGTGGTGTCTTGGCATTATTTTACTGTCTATATAAAATAAAAGATTTTCACCATTCATATCTCCATGGTCTATATGGAGGTATGTTGGCTACCTGGTCGGGGGTTAAGGGAACGGTTTGGTAAGAGTCTTGTCATTGTTCAGTGTATAGATCCTGCAAAGGACCTGGGTCAAATTTAGTAGGACCTCCTTCAATACCCAAAGGTATTGGATGGCGGGGTTCCAAACTCTTTGATCCCCTCATAAGTTAAACTACTATTAAAACTTTAACCCAGCTACTTAGGACTGTATCCCTGCACACTCAGACTACTTAGCTGAGGGTAATGTCGCCTTCAAAAGAGGGGCCTACCACATTATGCATTAATAACGTAATTAATTATCTTTCAATAATCCGACCCTTTAGGATTGTATCCTTGCTGACTCAAACTACTGGGTTGAGGGTAACGTCGCCTTCAAAAGAGGGGCCTACTACAATAACTAAGATAATCTCTTAAATAAGTGCAAAAGTGCAAAAATAATCAAAGGTTACACTACACACGAGTCGGATCCAAGTGATTCATCTTGTCTATCTGTTTTTTATTTTATTTTATTTTTCAGCATTTTAGTTGGCTTTATTTTCGTAGTTCAAAATCCTTTTTCTAACTTTTTGATTTGATTAGACGTTGAGGATAAACCGGTACTAAAAGCTCTTGTGTCCTTGGACGACCTCGGTATCTTACCAACACTATACTACGTCCACAATGGGTGCACTTGCCCATATGTGTGTTTAGTGTTAGTAAATATCGTGTTTTATAAATTTAAAACTTGGCTAAAAAGTGTAAAAAGGGCTTAAAATATACACCTAAAACATATACACACTTACGCACATCATCTCTACGCCAAGCTCTCCAAGTGTGAATTTTGACTTGAGAAGGTTCAATTCCTCGGTCACATCATCAACAGTCAAGGTATTCACGTCGATCCCGCAAAGGTAGAAGCAGTTAAGAGTTGGATTACACTGAAAACCTTGTCCGAAGTTCGTTCCTTCCTCTGATTGGCGGGTTATCACCGTCGATTTATCACTAATTTCTCTAAAATCAATGTTCTGCTTTCCTCTCTTACGCATAAAGACAACCTTTTTTTAGGGAACCGAACAAGAGGAAGCCTTTCAAACTCTCAAGCGTCTGCTCTGCAACGCTCCCGCGCTCGCGCTACCCGATGGAAACGACGACTTTGTAGTCTACTGCGATGCCTATAACCTCTGTCTTGGTTGTGTCCTCATGCAACAAGACAAGGTTATCGCGTACGCCTCTCGTCAGCTCAAAATCCACAAGAAGAACTATACAACTCACGATCTCGAACTCGGTGCAGTTGTTTTTGCATTAAAGATTTGGCGACACTACCTTTATAGTACCAAGTGTACGATCTTCACCGACCATAAGAGCCTACAACACATCTTGAACCAGAAGGAACTGAATATGCGCCAACATAGATGGGTTGAACTTCTCAACGATTATGACTGTGAGATACGCTACCACCCACGCAAAGCAAATGTCGTTTCCGATGCTCTTAGCCGATGAAGCTATCTACATAGTGTTTGTAATGTTCAAGCCCAACACAACCTCGATGCCCTAATTCGTGACGCTCAACACGCATGCTTCGTTGAGAATACCTTGAAAGAGGAAATGAAGTGTGGTGCTGAAACCCAACTTGTCACCAAATCGAACGATATCTATTACTATCTCGATCGCATCTGGATCCTCGGTCGCAATAACCTTCGGGAGATATTGCTGAGTGAAGCCCAGAAATCCCGAAATTCCATTCATCCCGGTGCCGACAAGATGTACCAGGACCTTCGTCTTCGGTATTGGTGGCCTGGAATGAAGAAAGATATCGCTCTCTACGTTTCGAAGTGCCTGACTTGTTCGAAGGTCAAGGTCGAACAACAACGACCCTCTGGCTTACTCGTACAACCCGAGATCCCTATGTGGAAATGGGAGAGTATAGCTATGGATTTCATTACGAAACTTCCGCGCACGCCATCAGGTCATGATAGCATTTGGGTTATCGTTGATCGTCTTACTAAATCCGCCCACTTTCTGCCGATACGAGAAGAATATAAGGTTGAACGATTAGCACGAATCTATACCGACGAAGTCATTTGTCGACATGGGACACCTCGTGATATCATCTCTGACCGCGATGGTCGATTTATCTCGCGCCTTTGGGAAACTTTTTAATCTGCTCTCGGTACTACTCTTAATCTCAGTACCGCTTTCCATCCCCAGGCCGACTGTCAGACCGAACGCACGATTCGCACGCTTGAAGACATGCTTCGCTCGTGTGTTATGGATTTTGGTGGTAATTGGGATTCGCATTTACCTTTAGTCGAATTCTCGTACAACAACAGTTATCACTCTATCATTCAAATGGCACCATTTGAGGCATTATATGGAAGAAAATGTCGATCGCCTATTGTATGGCACGAGATCGGAGACGCGCAAATTACCGGTCCTGAGTTATTGCAAGAAACGACTGACAAGATCCTACAGATACGAGACATTCTCTTGAAAGCTCGAAGCCGTCAATAGAGTTACGCCGATAAACGCCGCAAGCCCCTTGAGTTCGAAGTTGGTGATCACGTACTCCTAAAGGTTTCACCTTGGAGGAGGGTGATCCGATTCGGAAAGAAAGGAAAGATAGCGCCTCGATACGTTGGACCCTTTAAGATTCTGGAAAGAATTGGCAAAGTGGCATATAGACTCGAATTACCGAAGGAACTCAGCGACGTACATCTGACTTTCCCCGTTTCGAACCTCAAAAAGTGTCTAGCCGAAGAGAATTTACATGTTCCTCTTGAGGATCTACAAGTGGACAAAACATTACACTTCGTGGAAAAGCCAGTAGACATCATGGACCGAGAGACCAAGAAACTCCAACACTCACGCATTCCTATGGGGAAGGTTCGCTGGGAAGGCAAATGCAGCGCCGAGTTCACCTGGAAACTCGAGAGTGATATGAAAAGCTAAATATCCACATCTATTTCACTCTAAATCTTGTACTTCCATCATCAGCACACACTTTCTCATCATCTTCTCCATCAAATCCTACATTTTCACCATGAAATCGCGGATTTGGACTGCTTTAAGGTGACGCCACCTCGGTTTCTTATGAACACTGGAGTGTGACATCATCTCATCAAAGTTGTCCAGATCCAAAGGATTTCCACATCATTTAACACAAATCTCCACGAGATCTAAACATTTTCAACAGTTTACATACTTTTCTTTAACTTTCTTCACTTTTCACTCAAAACCGTTAGAATCTGGACTCGTTCAGGCTCTCTACTCATCCTTTAGCAGAGAACCGGTATGAGAACGGATTTCTACCAAAGAGACGAAAGATTCATGGGTTGAACATGAAACCCCGTTAAGAACAGTTAGTCTGAACGAATGGGGTGATTCCCATCCGATCGACTGAGTTGGACTTGGTACGGTTTCCGTTGTTTGACATGTCGTCACGCCATCTCCGTTAAACTTCAAAACTTTTTAACTTAGAAAATTTAAAAGTTTTCAAAACATCAGATCGCCGATTGAATAGCCATCCGGTCGGATGACCATCCGATCGAATGACTACTCGACCAGGTGACTTATAAGTTTAACACTTAAACAATTTTACAAAACTTCAAAGAATATCAGCTTTTCAATTGAATAGCCATCCGATTGAATGGCCATCTGTCCGGATGACCATCCAATCGAATGACTTGAACTATACTACAATGAAAACTTCAAAAGTTCAAACATTTTACAAACACACTTCCCAATCGAATGACCAACCGTTCGAATGGTCATCCATCCGGATGGTCATCCGATCGACTCATCATCCAATCACTCATCTCACCTAACGCACTGTTTACAAGCTGTTCAACACTTACGCTATCGTTCTGTGATCAGGCTAATCTCCCCGCGCTCCCTTCAATCCAAGATTGTGTTTATTTACTAAACACATACTATGAGTATACTTGAACCCTTTTTCGCTTAACGCCCTTTTGGGTGTTACATACGTTACCTATATCAAATCGCATCAACACAGAACACAAACACTTTTATACGCTAACCGCTCTCGCATGTTATACGTGTTTTCGATGAATGCTTGTATGTTATGTTTACACAGTGATTGTTGCCTGACACCTTAGCAACGATAGTACTATAGTTTGGACTCAGCACCTGTCGTGGACAGGGGTTGTTAAGGGTTTTACTTCACATGATTACAGTGGTGATAATTTGTTGCACATTCTATATTCGCAGTCATGTCGGTTGCATATGTCATTGTCGATAGCTTACTTGCTTCACATTTCTACGTGTTACATGCTGGTTATGCGTAAACGCTTTCGCTATACTATATGCTATTAAACTTGTGTACTCACCTTTACACTCTGTGTATTGACTTTATTTTAATGTATGTGACAGGTGTTTAGGATGTTATGCGCTGCTGTGATGAATCAAGTTAGGTGGTCTAGAAACCCACAAATAAAATCTGAGTTGTCGGAGCAATTTATTTGTCTTTGAGAACAATGTATGTAATAACTATTTTTTGCTTTATATGTTGATGGTATGGGATGTTAACGATTAATATATTGTCATTAATAGTGTTATGGATTCTCTTGGACAATCTGTTTCGCTCAGTGTCGCGCCCCGATGATTCCGCCATCGGTTGGGGTGTGACAATCATCATCATCGACCTCATCATCATCCTCATCATCAACATCAACAACTTCATCTTCATCTTCTTTATCATTATCAGCATCATCTTCATCTTCATTATCACCATCACCATCACCATCACCATCATCTTCATCTTCATTATCACCATCATCATCATCATCTTCATCTTCATTATCACCATCATCATCTTCATTCTCCACATCATTATCATCATTATGTCTTCATCAACCACCGCTTCAAAATTACTTTTCTTGGTTTTAGGCGTTTTTAACAACTGCTTCAAAATGTGTCTTTCTCGTCTTCCTAACAATTGTTTTCTTTGTAGCCATCACATCATGGCCTTTTTCCAGCCCCATATATGCTTTTCATCAATACATTCTCAATCATTTCCAGCATTCTCGGAGTGACCCACTCAATTTGGTAACCTTCTTTTCTTTCTAACTTTTTCCTATCGCAAGCATCATTCACCAAAACAAGCTGTAATAAAAGATATTAGTTTTCAAGTTTTTATTTAGCAAACAATGTTGTATATAAATTTTTCATACCGCGAATATGATCAAGGGCCCTGTGAAATGTTTTGTTAGCGTCCAAGCACTTTTTGCTTGTTGTAAACACTCAATTTTATAATGATGCCACTTCATTTGGTTGATTTCAATGTTTGGTTTAACATTGTGCAAAAATTGTTGGTTTACAACAGCGTTATCACTGCATGCCCAATGATGGTGAAGAATGCAACGAGGAAATCTAGAAGGAAGTTTCTCCCGTAATCGTCCATCAGAGGTAAAAAAAAAGTCATCAAGGTATGCCTTCACACCTAGTCTTTTAATCCAGGCTGTCCTTATAAACTGTCCTCTCCATTCAGCCACCACTGTGTTGTTCTTTGATGATCTTTTGGCTGTCACAGTGATGTTTCCATTTGGTATACCAATTAAAAAGTGTATCAACTTCGCAGTGATATGTATCGTATGGTTACCAACATTTAAACTATTTGTTTCTGCATTGTAATTTTCTACAAGCCAGTACCCAAGTATTGTTGGTATACTGTCAATCTTCCTTTTCAGGACCACACAAAATCCCATGTTTTATATTGTTTGTATTTGATTTGCATTAAAATTGATAAACCAGCCAGTCAAGTTTGTATGTTTCACCTTAATATAACTCTTGCCCCATTGAACTGATAATAAGGTTCCTCTTGAACCTGAACATCTTGGCTCAAAGTCTTTCTCTTTCTAGCGTGTATCTTTATCTTGACTTTCAAACAATATTCGCCTAACAAGAAGATACAATTCATTAGCGTTTTAACAAACATCTTTGCATTGATTTTATATGGGGTTTTCAAAGTCTTCATGTACAAATAGAAAAGCTATATGCTTGTGGCGTTTTCACACTCACTGAAAGTTACCTTGGCTTATATGGCGTTTTCACAGTTTTTAATGAAAGTATACATGTAAAAGGAAATTTATTTCAGTTTGTTGTCCCATAACACATCTTATATGGCGTTAAAAATTAATACAATACATCCTGACAGTAGTTGGCATTTTTAGGTTAAATATGTTTCAAAGTTATCCTTTCTATGGTGCTTACAAACACACAAGACAGTTAACATGTTCAAGCTTCATAGTAACCATATGTTGGCGTTTTAAATGACACAAATCTAACGATTATAACCTTGTTTTGATCTTGCCTTCTTCATTTGTTCATCGGTTTTTTGGCATTTACCATAAGGTGACTCTTTAGTTTCCTTTACTCAAGAAACTGCACAAATATTGTTGAAATTAAAATGCCAATAACATCAAATAACTAGTACAATCTATAACCTAGTCAACTCACTTTGTTTTCCACTTTTGGATCGTGATTGATATTCAGACGCTATAATATAAGTCTTCGCGTTAATCTAAGATTTTTGCATTTTCCGTAGAAGTGGGGGAGGTTTTTGTGGGAAGTTTACATATTTCGGTGTTTTTGTAAGGATATGTATATGGACAATTTACCTTTTTACCTTTGATGAAGCCCGTGCACGTTCGAAAGTTATGGATATTTACAAAAACGCCACCGCATCAATCCTAGCCACAAATCAGAAAGATCTTGTGGCTGAAATTGTTCCCACCGTTTTCACAGCTTTAGGCGTTTTCCCCGGATCTTTTCCCTATATATATAGTTAGAAAATAATTATTTTTAATTGTTTTTGACCGTAGCTCAATGGTTCAAAATCTTGAACAAATCAACAAACACCTGTTATGGCCTTCGCGTGTAACAAAATTTTGAAGCCATAGTGCCCCGGGGGAGGGGGTGTACCCGGACGCTATGGAGCGTTATGGTGGTGGGTGACGCTGGGTCACGCTCGACTACGGAAATGACTTAAAGTGGGTGGCGCTTCACGCTCGACTAAGGAAATGACTTAAAATGGAAGTCACTAGTTCAAATTTGGACAAGAGAAAATAATTTAAGGATTTGGTGTTAACTAAGGTAAAAGTAATATTTGTCAAAAACAAAAAATGTAGATTTCTCCTCCCTCTCTTTCATATCTCTTGAGTATTGTGGTATTTCACAGTTCCATCGTAAAATTCTCAATTGTTGGTCAACCAGTGTTTAAGACAAACTTTTTCGTTAATTAAAAATCGGAACAAGATTCTTACGTACGTGTAATCATTTGTAATAGATAAAAGCTTAGTTTGTGTGAGAATTTATGAAGTTTGTTTGCAATGCGTTTTTGGGTAGGAGGTATATCTTAAAATCGAATTCAGAACAATATAAAAAAAACTAGGGTTTTATTGATTCTACATATGTATAAACTGTTTAGTACAAAAAAAAAAAAAAAAAAAAAAAAAAAAAAAAAAAACCCAACAAATTGTTGACGAGCCGATCTTTAAAACGTAAAGCTTTTGTGATTAAGAAGCACAAATTTGACATGTGTAGCCTATTTTCATTATATAAAAAAAAAGAATGTAGTGATACATCAGTATTTTAAAATGTGTTTTTAAGTAATATATGCATCGTTGGAATTGTTGCTCAACTACATATATCATATCGATTTGTTTTCTAATGTTATCAAAGCATATAATATGATTTGAAACTTCCTATTTTGATTTTTCATAAACAAATTGCATAACTATTTGACTTAGGACAAGTCATTTTGAGAAAAATTAATCTAATCCAAATTAATATGCAACTAGTATTAAGTACCTCGCGTTGCGGCGTGGGCGTAAAATTTGACACGGTTTTACGAACGTTTTTAACTTATTAAAATTTTTACTAATATTTTGTTTCGGTTTACCCCTATACTTCCTTTACTTAAAAATTATTTTTTACGTGCATATTTTATGTACGGGTATGTATAAATATGATTTGTTCTACATTCTGATGTAAACTTTATTTATAGACGAGTCAGGACAAATATAATACGTTTTCGTTTAAAGAAACCATTTTTACGTGCATATTTTTATGTACGTTTTGGTATAAATTGAAGTTGTTATACGTTTCGACGTATATATAAATTTATAATGTTTTCACTTTGGCTCTTTGTCTAAAGTTTACCAAACACCATTAAAGCATGAAGTACAATCACATTAAGCCTACTTATGTTACAAATTAATAGTTATATTTTTTGTCTAAATTGTACAAAACACCATTCAAGCATCAAGTACAATCACATTAAGCATAGTAGCATACCTATGCTACAAATTAATAGTTATATTATATAATAGTTATATAATAATTTGATAATATAAAGATTTGGCTATTCTGAAGTATTAAAAGAAATATTAATTTTAACATTTGATTTTCGTTAGAAACATTAACTAAGGCCGAAGGGTGTGGGATGGCGCCATCCCGCCACATCTGCATCGATATCGCCCCCGGGGCGCCACCAGCCACACCGCACAAGTTATCGGGGGGCGCCATGGAGGTCTCGCCAGCATGGTAATAGAGGTGAATTGCTTTGATCGAGGGGTGATTGGTCAACTTGGGGGCGCTATATTGTAAAGTGGGTAGTTAAACCACATCATGCAAATTAAAGGAAGGGGCTTTAAGGCCTCCTGTGTGACGTAGACATGACGTGACGTGATAAAGCCCCTAGAGGGTTTATACCACACCTTCCAGCCTAAACGAACCATGTAGTAAACAAAACCTAGATTCAAAGGAAGTCGAGTGCACCATACACTACCGCCTACATGGACCACTTAAAACGTCTCACTTGAAATTTTAGGAGGTAATACACTAGGGGAACACCCTTTAGAAGTAATGCACAAGCAAATAACACTACCCTAAGTTTCGCCAACTTTTTGTTGTATTACGCCTAAATATTTTGAAAGGCACGTTTGCAAGTTGTCCACGTTTGCAATGGTTTTGTGTCGTCTTCTAAATGGTCCATTTAATGAATGTCTATTTTAATACTTGACAAATATATTTGTTTTGGAGACCGGTCAAACATAAATAAAGGTAGATGTGTCAACGTGAGAAAGCAACACATGTTGAAATGGTATTGGAGAAAATAAGCATATTTTTGTTTGTGTGCCATCATATCATCCAAAGGAAAGCTGAAATCTTTCTTATGTGACCGCTCCTAAGCGAATATAAACATAAAATGCGATTCTTTTTTAAAGGGCTTAATTAATTTTGCAATATTGCATGGACCGAAGTTTTTAATTTTGTGGTGTGACAACTATTTAAGATAAAGTAACAATTTACGGTTTAATTCAACCGTCTGAAACAGTTTGTTCATATTTTGAAACTTAGGACTAGGAGGGTAAAACACAATGACCGTTTACCATTATTAATTTCTTATTATTTTAAATATGTTGTTATACATATTTATACTGTTAATGAACAATGATATTTAATTTTAAAACTTTATTTAAGCACCAAAAGGTCAGTGCTTCAGTGACCACCGGTTGAAGTCTCATTCGTGACATAATGTCATGTGTGAGTCAGAAGTTTTACCACAATGGTAGGACCAGTCCGTTAGACTTATCAACCTAGGCTAAGGCCTAGGGCCACCAAAAAACAAAGGCTTGCAATTCTTTTCTTTTCATATATTAGTCTTGTTTTTGGCATATTTAAGCAACGTTCTAGGCCCAAGATTTAGAATTTTACTCTAGGAGTGCACACTG
The DNA here is from genome assembly GCF_002127325.2 of Helianthus annuus. Classification (NCBI taxonomy): domain Eukaryota; kingdom Viridiplantae; phylum Streptophyta; class Magnoliopsida; order Asterales; family Asteraceae; genus Helianthus; species Helianthus annuus. Next base: position 59,667,806 of record NC_035446.2, read on the forward strand.
TCCAAGCACGCTTCATTCAAGAACCAAAAGCAGCACCGCAACACACCAACCCTCGTTACTTGCAGTGTCTTTCGAGTAACCAATGTGAAACTAATTGCGGATTGGGCGGAATTAGAGCCGACATTAGGAAAAATCATCTTTGTGGTTATTCATGTCTCAAATCTCAATTTCAATTGTTGAATTTCTTTATACCGGTTCCATACGGCCCCGACTTTGTAGCTCGCTTAGGGACTCGAAAAACGTTGGAACGGCCCTTCATAATGGGTCTTCGGGCGATGAGTTTCCCCTGGAATTGGTGATAGACCGGGTCTTCAGTGTCATCTGCGATCGCGGGTGTGGGTGAGCGAGCTTTTGCTATTTACTTTTCGATAAAAGTTTTATCATCAAAATTGAACGAGTCAAATATAATTGATTTCTTTTATTGTTTTTTCAATACAGTTACTTTTTTTTCTTTGTAACTTTTCAAAAGATAATATTTTATAAAGTTCTGGATATAATCTATGTTTCGATAAAAGTTTTATCATCTAAATCGAACGAGTCAAATATAATTCATTTCTTTTATTGTTTTTTCAATACAGTTATTTTTTTTCTTTGTAACTTTTCAAAGATAATATTTTATAAAGTTCCGGATATAATCTATGTTTCAATACGATTTTAACCCATTTAGTTTGATTTCTCTCGAATATGTTGCTTTCGGAAAGAAAAGAATACGCACCGCCTTCCAATATAAATTTTATTAAAAACCGAGGTTTATTCAAGTTTGATATTTTAAGCTATAACAAGTATTGGTATCGTACAAGTTTTGTAACGAATCGAACCAGATCCAATCAAGACTAATTTTTTTGCAGCATTACATAGGGAATTCCACTAGTTTATACTAAAACTCATTATTAAAATAGACGGTTTAACTAGTTATTTACAATTAGAGTAAATTGTCATTTTAGTCCTTGTGGTTTGGGTCATTTTGCCAGTTTAGTCCAAAGGTTTTATTTTTAACATCTGGATCCAAAAAGGTTTCATCGTTGGCATTTTGGTCCAACTGACTTAACTCCATCCATATCTGTTAAAGCTGCCAAGGGCATTTTGGCAATTAAGAAAAAATGGTTAATTAAAAGAAAAATGAAATGACAAAAATGCCCTTGGCAGACTTAACAGATATGGATGGAGTTAAGTCAGTTGGACCAAAATGGCAACGATGAAACGTTTTTGGATCCAGATGTTAAAAATGAAATCTTTGGACTAAACTGGCAAATTGGCCCAAACAACAGGGACTAAAATGGCAATTAACTCTTACAACTATATAAACTATTTTGGATAGCATGAAACTGACATTGTTAACCTAATTTAAAATCATAAAATAGACTGACTCGTGGCATTAAGTAAATGGCTTTATTTATTGTCGCATAGATGACCACTGATTGTTTATTTAAATAAACATGACTTTAAATTTGATTCCCCATTCATGTTATCTCATAAGAGTTTGTCTACTTCAAATATAGTTACTTGGAATACTTGGGATGGCCATAATTGATTAGTCCTCTTGTGTAAACATGTGTAAATAACTTTTATTAAATTAGTTACATATTTTTTTTCTTCGATTTTTCTATCCAAAGAAACGATTCTTGTTCACTTTTAATATATATACTAGTGGATTTTCTTCGCGCTTTGCGACGTAAAGTCGGTCGGTATTGGTTCGATTCAATAAGGTATCGGTACCGTAATCAGCTCTTTGTATAGCTAAACCCAAAAAGAGTCATGATATGTCCAAAAGGATATCGACAGATGTTTAAATCGATAGAAAACTATAAAAATGAATATTGATAAGATTTAAAAGTACAAATATCGACACCGATGTTCGGCCAAAATCGACATGGTACCGATGTTGTTTGGACGGTATCAGTTTTGTTCATCACCGACACTCGCTATAGCATATGATATAAAAAGGTACTGAATACCGCTACCAAAGTCGTAAAAATGTAATTGTTCGAACAATATCGGCTCAGTTTAACGAAACACATATGTAATAAACATGTCGCAATAGTACATTCGAAGTTTTATAAAACATTGCACTATATTATTAGAATAAATAAAATGATAAACGATGTTAATATATAAAATATCATATCTTAGCTATAAGTAGGGCTGTAAACGAACCGAACGTTCAGCGAACAGTTCGTGAACCATTCGGCGGGAAGTTCGTTTATGTTCGTTTGTTTAATAAACAAAGGAACATGAACAAGAAATTTCGTTCGATTAGTTAAATGAACGAACATGAACAGAGGTCTCGTTCGTTCGAATGTGTTCGTGAACGTTCGGTAAGGTGTTCGTGAACGTGTTCGTGAACATTCGTTGATTTGCGTTCGTTTATGTTCGTATGTTTGTGTTTTAATTTAAGATCTTTGTCCTTTCTTATATTTTATTTTTACTTTTCATATTATTAAACTTTTATTTATTTTATTTCCCTGACAATTAAACTAGGAAACTCACTTTCACTTTGTTTATGCATCATTTCTCTTTCATTTCTCATTATTTACATCCACGAATATAATTGATCCCCGTTCCACAATAAGGGATTCAAGTTCGAGTGCTACTCTCTGGGTCATCTATCTTTATCCTTCGTCGCGTTCGCCAAATTTATTTGTGTTCGTTTGTGTTCGTGAACCGTTCGCGAACACACTCATTTCCTTAATGAACGAACACGAACATACAATCTCGTTCGGTAAGTGTTCATGAACCGTTCGTGAACATGTTTATTTCCTTAACGAACGAACACGAACAAACCTTTGTTCGTGTTCGTTCGGTTCGTTTACAGCCCTAGCTATAAGAGAAAACAAAATAAATTAATTACAATAATAAAATATTAAAAAAACAATATGTTACTATTATCCAAGTATGATATTATAATAATAGAATATTAAAGATTAAGAAAGCTATAATAATATTTAAAAATTAGGTTATAATAATAAAATACTAAAGATTAAAAAAAGTTATAATAATATTTAAAATTTAGAGTACTATTCATGGGCACTTTGTATATATATATATAGTGGAGGGTTCAAATGAGAATAAATTCTTTGTAAAAAGAAAAAAAAAGAAATTTCAACCAATAGGAATACTTTATTAGACTTCATTTAATATTTGTACTTAATGTAACTATAAGGGTATATTAGTAAATTTACATACATCATTAATTGGTAGTTTCATCTTTAATAACTAACTATATTAAATTTGTAACTTATTTTTAAGATATACATTTTTCACAAAAAATAAAAATAAAAATTCATTTATAGTGTAGGATAAATACGAGGCGTGTAGGATAAATTACGAGTTGTGTAGGATAAATTTCAATATGTGTATGATAAATTTCGAAATGTGTAGGATAATTTTTGATGTGTGTAGGCAAAAATATTTAGTGTGGAGGATTATAGTCTTAATGACTAATTAATTAGTCAAACACAATAATAAATGAGATGAGAAAAAAACTATTTAATGTTTTACAATTGTACCCTTTTATTCTTTTTCTTCTTAATAAAATTTTCTTCTCAAATGAACCTTCCCCTATATATATATATATATACATATATATATATATATATATATATATATATATATATATATATATATATATATATATGGGAGGTTCATTTGAGAAGAATCTTCTTGAAAGAAGAAAAATAAATTAATCTAGACCATATATTTTTTTGATCAATGGTTGAGAATTAAGATATCATTTTTGTCCACTTTTAATTAATTAATTCTTTAATTACCAATGGTAATATAGACAATTTGATGTAGAATACTAATAAATATTTTAAAGAGTTAGTCAAGTCTCATTAATGCCACCATAATTTCTTCTTCACCACCATTAATGTGTTGGATCCTACACTAATTTTATTAAAAGTGACAAAATTATTTAAAAGTGTTGCGTCCTACATATATTTTATTATGAGTCGCAAAATTATTTAAAAGTTTTGGAGTCCTACACATTCTGTACCCTACACCAAAACATTGTTTTAATAGTGTAGGAAATGTTGAATATGTAAGATCATGTGCATGATTGTTTTTATTGTGTAAGGTGCACAACTATTTTATAGGATAGACTCATTAAATGATTAGAGTTCATTGATTTGAATAACAAAAATAAATAATAGATTAATTAAATGATTTGTTCAAATTACCTTTGTATCCTTTATTCTTTTTATTCTTAATTTGTAATTTATTCTCATTTGAACTCTCCACTATATATATATATATATATATATATATATATATATATATAACAGAACACTAACTATTGCGAGAACAAAAATAACAATTCTAAAACACTAAATTTTGGGATTTAAGTTTCATGCTTTTTTAAATTATATGTTTCTTACATTCATATGTATATTATATATACATAAAAAACCATATTTTTTTACCTACACATAGCTTACATACATGTTGGTAATTTAACTTGCACATAACCTACATATATCTAGGTTATAGAAAAACTGAAAATTTTCCATATTTTGTTTTGAATTCTATTGTAAGAAACAATAAATCTCATATTTGCAACAATTTCAATTACTTTCTAGGTTTTTAGGATTGAAAAAATAGGTGATTCATTGTATTCTCGCAATATTTTGTGTTCTGCATAAAACCTTCCCCTATATATATATATATATATATATATATATATATATATATATATATATATTGCGAGAACCACCCTTTATTGCGAGAACCGCGAGAACCAGTGTGAACACAAACAGTAATACCTAAAAAAATATAAAAAAACACTCGAAAAAATTTTTTTTTTTTACTTTTTTTTTGGAAAAATCGCTATATTTCGTTTATAATACCAAAAAAAATTAAAAAAAAAATCGAGTCACAGTTATCCATGCACATGTGCATTTGTATCATTTCTTTGACAAATTCCGTTATTCATTACAAATATTAGACAATTGCACTTTTATTCACACTACCACGTGTAATACACTACTTTTTACGTTAACAAAATAAGAAATGCACATGTGCATCTATATGTATCAACATGAAATAAGATGTGTTGGTACACTACTTTCTCTTTCATCTATCATTCCATCCATAATACACAAACATGCACATGTGCATTTTTGTCATTTTTTTGACAAATTCCGTAATTCATTACAATTATTAGACAATTGTACTTTCATTTACACTACCATGTGTAATACAATATTTTTTACATTACCAATATTACAAATGCACATGTGCATCTATATGTATCAACATGAAATAAGGTGTTTTGGTACACTACTTTGAATACACTTTCCCTTTCATCTATCATACCATCCATAATACACTACCATTACCTCCTACCATCTATAATACAATACCATTACAAATATTTTCACTTTATTACATGTATGTAAACACCATTTATACCATCCAATCAACATATTACATCATTAATTGACAACTATAACCAAACCATCAACCACTAGATATAACTAACCAAAAAACATGTATATGGGTCTACTTCTCCATTCAAAATCACAAACTTTTTGTACCAAAACACGTTATATCATGGTTATACCTAATGATGCACATGTGCATTTTGAATATTGGTAATGTAAAAAGTAGTGTATTACAAATGGTATTGTAAATTAAAGTGCAATTGTCTATTTCTGATAACGTATTACCGAATTTGTCGAAGTAATGATACATATGCACATGTGCATGGATAACTGTTACTCGAAAAAAAAAGTTTTTTTGGTAACAAAATATAGCGATTTTTTAAAAAAAATATTAAAAAAAATTTGAGTGCTTTTTTATTTTTTTTAGATTTTATTTTGTGTTCACACTGGTTCTCGCGATTCTCGCAATAAGGGTGGTTCTAGCATGAACCTTACCCTATATATATATATATATAAGGGGGCCGCTAAAATAAAAACACCCCCAGTTGTGAGAAACGAGAGAACCAGTCTCCACCAATCAGAATAAGAGGTATTTTGGTCATTTCCTTCAAATGTCCAATCTGTCTCTCTCTCTCTTCATTTAAAGTCAGCAGACTTTTTCATGTATCATCTCTCATCTCTAATCTCTCATGTCACTTCTCTCTCTCAAGCTCCTTCATCCCCAATCTCTGCTCTGTTTTCCCAAACACCCACACCAAAAATCACCATAAAACCATCCCATGTTTCAGCCGATACCATCGGCGGTGGGAGGTGGTGAGGAGCGAAGGAGAACGGTGGCTGGGGTGAGGGTGATCTCGAAGGTTTTATGATGGTTTGTAGGTGGAGATAAGAGCTCCGGTGGTTCCGGTGGACACCGCGGCGCACAGGGGTGGGTGGGTGTCTGAAACCCTCAAACCCTCATCTCCCATCACTGTCACCGGCGACACCACCGCCGCCGCCACTATTTATGGTGACCCCATCGTTTCTCCGGCGATGGGTGGGTGAAGGGGGTGTGAACCGGTGGTGGCCACCGCAGTCGGTGGTGGAGGGGGTGGTTGGTGGGGAAGACGGTCATCACTTTCTCCCTCTTGCTCGAGATAGGGGGACTTGTCGTCTGCATTCTACCGTTGCGCCACCGTAACAGTGGTGGTCGGCCCCCCGTCTGCCGCCGCGATCAGAAGAAGATGATGAAAAGATGAACATGATATTATGGGTTTCTCTCTCTAGAAACTGTGACACCTGTGCCTCCACGACCGTCAAACAGATACCAAATCAGTGAAATATTGCATTTCATACTTGGGATTTGTACAAACATGTGTATCATTTGCACATATCCATTTTTATTCAATTTCAAACTCTTAATCACTTTCTGGAGAGTTATACGCAAACTGGTGCGTAAACGTAATCAATTTCAAACTATGTTTAGGCATCATTGTAGGCCCTTAAAGTTGGCTTAATGGGCCTTAAACGTGTCAAAATGAGCCTTAGAAGCATGCAGGGACCAAAACTGCAATTATTAAAACTATCGCTGAACTGGGGATCTCAGGCGGCCAGTGTAAGCCCCCTTGAACCTTACGCGGCCGGTGTGAACATGCCAGATCTGCAAAAATGATTTTCCAGCCTGTTTCCAGCTGTTCCAGCTGTTTAGGGGCCTTGCAAATGGTATTTCCGAATCTATGGGCTCATATTAGGGGCTCCCATGGTTTTAGAAAACAATGGGTGCAAGTGTACGGCCTAGATCAAAGCTCGGGTTTCAAGAAACGATCTTAACGGTTCTATGAAATCTATAAATACCCCCACCCACTTCATTCTCAAACTCACACCTTTGAATCTGAATTGGTTCTTTAAGTTGATGTGTTTATCACTTCATACCTGAGAATATTCGGATCAAAGTTTCCGTTCTTGGACCTTTTGTAAGTATTCTTTCGTTCTTTTATGCGTTTTTAGCATGAAAGTCAAACTTTGTTTGACTTTCTACATTGACCAGCTTATGGTCAACACGAAGTTCGTTTGAACTTCATAACGTGAGCGTAATCATGATGGTTATAGTCTCTAGTGACTATACCTACTGATTACCACGTTATCTAGGCTTAGTGACGAGTCGTAGTTTCGGCCAAAATGCGCATTCTTGCGTATTTTGTAACCAAACTACTTTTGGGTATCAAGACCCTTTGTCTTGATATCAAACTTGTTTTCAAACCTCGTTAAACATGTTTTAACATGTTTAACTCGTCACTTTTAGATTTGTGCTTATATAGGGTCGTAAGGTAAGCGATCTAAACAATCGCTTATACTTTCGAACCCGACCCATTTGGTCGATCATTAGGATCCGACCAAACACATTAGATGACCATAGTTGTATAGGGAATAACCTTCCGAGGTTATACCTTATGGTCACTTCGTTTAAATAGTTGTATGATAGGTAGTATATATGCCTTAGGTAAATGACTAAAATGCCCTTTTTGCGCCAAAATTCATTTTAAGCATATGTAACATAAATTTTGACATCTAAACTGATTTGGCAACAATATTAGGTATGTCAAGGCATATTTTACTTGTCATAGGACTAGTTAGGCGGTCCAAATGCGTTTTACGCAAACGACGCGTTAAAGTAGCATAAGCTACCTAAACAAGTCGTAATGGGTCGAAAGCACTTATGTTAGGTTTCATTTTAGTATGTAGGCTTTGTTAAACCATATTACATGAGATCCCATACTCATTTGGTTTACGAACCCTCATTCTATCTGATCCTCCGATTTAGGTCCGATTTATTAACGTAGTTACCTATATTAGCTGCCGTTTGATTTCTGTAATCTTCTAGCATTGCTTGGTGGTTATCTAAAGACTATTGAGCAAATCTTAAGTGAGTACATAGACCCCTCTTTTACTGTTTTTCAAACATTTTGGGGTGAAACACATGTGCCTACTTGTTACTTTCGTGCTTTCCATGTTTTCATATCATATGCTTGTTATGTTCATTAGTACATTTATAGTACATGATTTCATTGTGTTTTTGCTATGTATGTCCTTTCTTGCATACTTAGTACATTCGATTTACATTACATTTCACGCTATGAATGTCCATTTAGTGCATACCTAGTGCATTGTTTTACATTACCTTTTTATGCTATGTATGTTCATCATACTTAGTACATTTGTTTTACATCACATGCTATGTATGTTCATCATACTTAGTACATTTGTTTTGCATTACATGCTACATATGCTCATCATATTTAGTACATTTATTTTCATCACATGCTTACAATTTGGTATGACATTTGGTTTGTTTAAATGGGACCAAAATACATTCATTAACATTGATCACGTCGTTCGTTAGCAGGTAGTGGTAGCATAGGATTTGACAACTCCCGTTCCTAACATCCTAGGTATGGGATGGAAGGAATGACCGAATTCGATAAACATAACTCAGATAAACCTTTAAATTCGTTTAAGGGTTTATCGCCACAGTCACAAGGCTTGAATGTATGCATTTTCACAATACCGCATAAATGTTTGTATCAGTAAAGCATGCATTATTTCACAAAGCATAACTTTTGATTTATTCAAACACTTTGTTTTGTACACTTTTACATATGGTTAAGTAGTCACTTTTTGCTTATCATACATGACATTGTTTACACATTACATGATTTACATTTTATATTAGACATGGTTTTCACATAAACATTTTGACATTTGATTATACATTAACATTTTTACATTGGTGGTTTGTTTGGTAAGTGATCTAAGTAACGGGGCGTGTGTAATATGATAAAAGCATGGTGGATACGCCGCTGGTACTTCCTATATATAAGTGCTTTTATGATATTACATATTGTAGCGTTATTTAAACCATTTCAATTTTGATATATTACATTTTACACAACTAACATATCTTTACAAAACATTGTTTTTCAAACAACACATTTTATATAAATTTATTTTTACTTGGTTATTCACTTAACCATACATATTTCTTTTATATCATATGTTTCCTTATCGATTTTTTATATGATTTATAAAACAAAAACATTTTACAAGGTTCATGACTAATTTATATTAAACATTTCTTTAAACCCAAGTCATGAATCCTAAATCAATAAAACCTATGTATCTCACATGCATTTTTATGCTGACGTACCTATTTTCACATGTGTTTTCAGAAAATGATGCATAGGATTGATCAATATACACTTAGGCGGACTTGGGCCTTAGTGACATTAAAAGACGCAAGACTAGTTAAATATGTTATGTTTCCTTGTTTGTTAAGACATTGTAACTACTTTTAATCAATAAAACAAAATTTCAATTTCCATGTGTTATGAAACAATGATTCTGTTACAACACTCCCCGATGTTTCCGCCAGGATTTGTTGTTTTACGTGGTTGGGGTGTGACAGAAAGGGTGGGTGTTCTTGTTTCTCTCTCTAAGTTTTGAGAAGTAGGTTTGCATAAAGTGATTTTATGATGAGTTTTTTGAAATAGATTTTGAATCTATGTTGATTCGTTTTTGATGTTGGGGGTTGATTTGTGTTCTTGATTCTGTTGGTATTTTTGGTATGTTGGGGGTTGATTTGTGTTCTTGATTATGTTGATTTGTATTCTTGAGTCAGTGGTATTTAGTGATAACTGAAATTATGTGGGTTTTGATCTGTTGGATTGGGCGGTGATGATGCCAAAAAAACGTATATTTTGATGACGATGGCAGGACAAGGATGGTGGAGGGTTGGTTTTTTGAACCTGCAACCCCACTTTGCAGCCTTGATTATTGGAAACTCTAAGCCAAACCCCGTTTTTTTAAGAACCCACACATTGTTTTGATTTTTGTTGTTGGTTTTTAATATTTTTTTTTCAGTCGATGATGATAAGTTCAATCTATCCGAGACACCTACAGAGTCGCGATTTTTGGGTGAGTTCGTTTCGTGTAAAAAAAGATTTTGTAAAAATAAGTAAATCGTAAAACTTTTTTATGTAAATTGTAAATTGTAAAACTTTACGTAAAAATTTTAATGTAAAAAGTAAAACGCGAAACTTTAAAAATTTAACGTAAAATGTTTTTATGTAAAATGTAAAATGTAAAAATTTTAACGTAAAACTTTAAAAATTTTACGTAAAACATAAAACGTAAAATTTTACGTAAAAATTTCTATCTCGTAAAACGTAAAACTTAACGTAAATTGTAAAACGTAAAAGATTTTTCTTTAAAACGTAAAACGTAAAACTTTTTTATGTAAATTGTAAAACGTACAACGTATAACTTAAAACTTTTTAACGTAAACCGTAAACTTATGTGTAAAAAAATTAATTCCGCAAAACGTAAAACGTAAAAATTGTTTTTATGTAAAATGTAAAACGTAAAACGTAAAACTTTTTAACGTAAAACGTAAACTTTTATGTAAAAAAAATTAATCCCGCAAAACGTAAAACGTAAAAATTTGAGATAAAAAATTTCATCCAATAAACCGTAATTTTTTGTTTTGTAAAAAATCTTTTTTACAACAGTAAAAAGCGGCACGTAAAAACAGGGCGTAAAAAGCGGTGCGTAAAAAACGGCGAGTAAAAATGAGGCGTAAAAAAATGACGCATAAAAAACGGCGCGTAAAAAATGGCGTGTAAAAAAGGCGTAAAACGTTGCGTAAAAACGGCGCGTTAAAAAAACGGCGCGTGAAAAAGCCGAGCGTAAAAACGGCGGGTTAAAAAACGACGCGTGAAAAAGTCAGGCGTAAAAACGACATGCAAAAAACGGCGTGCAAAAAAAATTGTTTTACTAAAAATTCTGAATTTAAAATGGTTTTTAATAAAAAAAAATTATGTTTAAAAAAACAACTAATATAATAATACAAAAAAAAACAAAAGACAAAAAAGAATAAATTTACTAAACTACCCCTTTTTATTAAAATATTAAAAGCATAAGAAGACACAAATATTTAATATTAATTTTAATTACTTTTAATCTCATACATCCACCTTGAAAATCTAATGGTTGGAAAGTGGTTCTCTCGGTTCTCACAACTAGTGGTGGTTTTCATTTTAGCGGCCTCCATATATATATATATATATATATATATATATATATATATATATATATATATATATATATATATATATATATATATATATATATATATATATGTATGTATGAATTATAGGCAAAAATTTGATGTGAGTTGTAAAAACTCTGAAACCTAATGAATGAACATAATATTGCCACGTGTGACACTTTTTTACTGCAACATTTTTACTAATATCTGCAACATTTTCTGACACTAACACACCTTTCATAACAGTGGAGAAAGGAGAGAGAATATGTTACATTTTTTAGTTGTTCACATATTTTGTAACTTATCTGTAACACATTTTATTGTGTTTTGACAACAGTTTTTTATATTATATAAAGTATATGGATTTAGAATTTATAATTTACGAAGTTTTTATTTTGTAATGTCCGTAAAAAACATGTTACATTTTTTTTACAGCGACATCTTAATGTAACAATACAGTTATCACATTTTTTTGTGTCAGAGGAGAGAAGAAAGAGAAAAAAGTAACACTTTACGTTTTTTGTCAGCCTGTAAGACTGCGAGGAGTGGTGGCGTTGGTTGGGGCGGGGGAAGCCAGCAAACGCCAGCTACCCCACTCCGTGCTAGTGTTGGCTTGGCGTTGCTCAGCCAGCGTCGCTATGAAGCCCGGCGTTGGACGGGGAGACGGGGTGAGCTGGCTAGCTGGGGAAATCCGACCGTTGGGGGTAGTCATTAGCCAAACAGCTAGTTATAAAAAATTCTTTTTTCATACCCTATAAATACTACAGCTTTTTAACATTTTTTATCACTTTCTCGACATCTCTAATTCTTCTATCTCTATATTTTTATAAAATTTAACCCACATCCTTTACAATGCATATAAAAAAAAACTTTACAATTCTAACGCGAAAACTTGAAAACTAACTAAAACAGCCTAAAAAACACACAAAATTTATTTTTCTTTTTTACAATATTTTTATTAAAAATCGCTCGTTTTTGTATAAAAAAAACTTTAAAAAAAATATATATTTTTGTAGTGCACAGGTGTAATACACATGTGCACTACAATTTTTTTTTTTTGTGAAAAAAAGGTTTTTTTATATACATAAAATAGCGAAAATTGGTAAAAAAAATTGGTATGTTTCTTAGGCTTTTTTAGTTAGTTTTGAGTTTTCGCGTTAACTAGTGGTTTTTATTTGAATATTCCCCTATATATATATATATATATATATATATATATATAGGGGCTGGATCATGAGAAAAACAGTTTAAATGAGAAAACCAAAAAAACTAACTAAAAAGCGTAAAAAACATATCAATTTTTTTTTACAATTTTTTATTAAAAAATTGCTATTTTTCATATATAAAAAAATTTCAAAAAAAAATTATACTACACATGTGCACTAATACGGAAAGCCTAAACCACTTAACTCACCCTCACCGACAACCCCCAAAAACCTAAACCCCCTACCCCCCCCCCCCAAAAAAAAAAAAAATCTAACCCCCCCTCCCGAAAACCTAAAACTAAACCCTAAACAAAAACTCGAAAAAAACCTAAACCCCCCCCCCCCCCCCTTCCCTCCACACCCAAAAACCTAATCCTAATCCTAAACCTCCACAAAACCTAACACTAAAAGCTAAACTAAACTCAAAAGCTAATTTTAAGCATGTAATGCATATGTGTAGTACACATATAATTTACATGTGCAGTACAAGTTTTTTTTTCTTGTTTGAAAAAAAAGTTTATATATAAAAATTGCGATTTTTTTATAAAAAATTGTAAAAAAAAAATTTGGTATATTTTTTAGGCTTTTTTAGTTAGTTTTCTAGTTTTCTCATTTATATGTAGTTTTCTTTTGATTCTCTCCGTATATATATATATATATATATATAGGATTTATGAGACAAGAAAACGAGAGTTTTGAAGATATGAGTGAATATATATATATATATATATATAGAGAGAGAGAGAGAGAGAGTGAGTGTGAGAGAGAGGATCATAAGAAAACTATATATAAATGAGAAAACTAGAAAACTAACTAAAAAATCTAAAAAAAGCTAAAACACATACCAATTTTTTTTTTTTACAATTTTTTATAAAAAAATCGCTAGTTTTTATTATAAAAAAATTCAAAAAAAAATTTGTTGTACTGCACATGTGCATTATATGTGTACTACACATGTGCACTATATCCGTAATAGTGCACATGTGCAATACAACAAAAGAATTGTTTTTTTTTTGAAAATTTTTTTCCATGCATAAAAACCTGCGATTTTTTTATAAAAATTTTAAAAAAATATTAGTATGCTTTTAGGCTTTTTTAGTTAGTTTTTTTATTTTCTCATTTAAACTAGTTTTCTCATGATCCATATATATATATATAGGGTAATGTTCATTTGAGAACCACCCTTATTGCGAGAACTGCGAGAACCAATATGAACACAAAATAAATCTAAAAAAAAATCAAAAAGCACTCAAAAAAAAATTTTGAATATTTTTTTTAAAAATCGCTATATTTAGTTAGCAAAAAAAAACTTTTTTTCGAGTAACAGTTATCCATGCACATGTGCGTATGTATCATTACTTCGACAAATTCCGTAATACGTTATCAGTAATAGGAAATTGCACTTTAATTTACAATACCATCCGTAATACACTACTTTTTACATTACCAATATTCAAAATGCACATATGCATCATTATGTATAACCATGATATAACGTGTTTTGGTACAAAAAGTTTGTGATTTTGAATGGAGAAGTAGGATCATATACATATTTTTTGGTTAGTTATATGTAGTGGTTGATGGTTTCGTTATACTTGTCAATTTAGGATGTAATATGTTGATTGGATGGTATAAATGGTGTTGATATACGTGTGATAAAGTGAAAATACTGGTAATGGTATTGTATTATGGATGGTAGGAGGTAATGGTATTGTATTATGGATGGTAGAAGGTAATGGTAGTGTATTATGGATGGTATGATAGATGAAAGGGAAAGTGTATTCAAAGTAGTGTACCAAAACACCTTATTTCATGTTGATACATATAGATTCACATGTGCATTTCTAATATTGGTAATGTAAAAAGTAATGTATTACATATGGTAGTGTAAATGAAAGTGCAATTGTCTAATATTTGTAACGTATTACGGAATTTGTCAAAGAAATGACCAAAACGCACATGTGCATGTTTGTGTATTATGGATGGAATGATAGATGAAAGATAAAGTAGTTAGATGAAAGATAAAGTAGTGTACCAACACACCTTATTTCATGTTGATACATATAGATGCACATGTGCATTTCTAATATTGTTAACGTAAAAAGTAATGTATTACAGTGGTAGTGCAAATGAAAGTGTAATTGTCTAATATTTGTAATGAATTACGGAATTTGTCAAATAAATGATACAAATGCACATGTGCATGGATAACTGTTACTCAAAAAAAAATTTTATATTTTTTTTATTATAAACGAAATATAGCGATTTTTCCAAAAAAAAAATAGTAAAAAAATTGGGTGTTTTTTAGATTTTTATAGGTATTACTGTTTGTGTTCACGCTGGTTCTCGCGGTTCTCGCAATAAAGGGTGGACTTAATGAATTGGTTGCATTGAATCGTTGCGTTTTGAAAAATTATCAACAACTTGTAATGTCGGTTTTTGTTACAAAAACACAAGAAACTCTGCCCGATTTTTGTTAAAATATATAAATATTTTATATTCTCAAACCAACGGAGGACTTAATGAATTTTATAAAAGTAAATATAAGTGTATATTTATTTTGACGGTTTACGCGAATCACAAAACAAGTTTATAACATTTCAGCGAACGTGGTTTACAGGATAACGGAACTCGGAAATCTATATAATATAAATAGAATTATTTATATTTATTTAAAACGTCTAATATTCGACAATTATGTAAAATAAATATAATTATTTATAGGTATTTTAAACGTTAGTAACTCGAAAATTATATAAAATAAATATAATTATTTATATTTATTTCAAACGTCTAAACTAATTACGACATGTTACCGTATAATCTCAACAGTTATTATTGTTATTCGAGTTGTTTCGGTAACGAGCAAACGAGATTCGATTATAATAACAAACAACTCTATAATTATTTCAATAATTATCTAGGAGACACAAGATTATATTTCGGCTATGTGACGATTATATATATAATATATATATGTGTGTGTGTGTACATCTTACTGAAGCTACAACGAGTCACAAAATGGTTCATCATCATACGTGACGACTACTTGGAAACCGTACAACCACATTATACGAGTCTATGACATGTATTATTTTTATAAAACATTTGTTTACGTACGTGTATTACCATCCGAGATGACTAACACGAATTCATATGTTACACCCTAACACGTAACATCTTAAAAACGACGCAGCGGAAAAACGAGCCTTAAATTTTCTTTCTTTATTAACGACATTACTTACGTGAAGGCTCAATTACAAAATGTCATACGTTTTCTAAAAGTAATTCACAACACTTACACTTACACTTAAATTAATACTTTAAAGTGTTACATAATTCAAACTATGTGACCGTTCTTCCGTATAATCCTTTCTTTAACTCGATCTTCGCCCATTTATCTTCGTTAGTGGAAGAGGAAATCCGTGTGATTCCTGTGGACATCATATACAACTTATCCGTTAGTCATTGGCATCACCATATAACATTAAACTATTGTAGGATCGTGATCTGACCCGAATGAGTCGTTCAGAGGGGTTCTACTCTGTTTCAGGTGCGGAATAACAAGAAACAAAGCTAGAAACAGCTGGTTCTTCACTTAAACTACTGATTGTATTGATTGGAACTCAAATACAAGCAGTCTTCACACCGGCAGCACCTCGGCGTGGAATACAAGATCATGTTATATGATTTCGCTCTTGAACACATATATATAGTGTTCTAATTTCGCTCCAAACAACCCAGGAGCCACATGAGCGAAATCAGCATATGTGATTTCGCCCGAAATCACCTCTATGACCCTATGAGCGAAATCAGCAACTTATACACATACACTCTCCTATTTTCTCGTAAAACGTGCCCTAATCTATACAATGCAATCTAAGACTCGATACAAGACGAAGTCAACAGATGTATGCACCAACAGACTCCCCCTCAGATGTTGACGAGTCGTTCGTGTCTTAAATCATGCCAAGTCTTCACTTCTTCAGTCTTGTTCAGTCTCTGGGCTTTACTCTCTTTCTATCTTCATCGACAGACACCCCTTTAACAATGTGATGGTATTCCTTTGTTCTTCAGCAGCATCTGCTTCAGGATCGTTGTCTGGCTTTCCATCCCACAGCTTCTCAGGATCGATCAGCCTGGCTCTTCATGTTCCAACATTGTTGCCTGGCTTTAACTTTGTCCATTGAATCGAAACCTGGCTCAAGCTCTCTCCACAGAGTCTTTAATTTCCAAGATCGAAACTTGGCTTTATTTCTGCTCAGGACTCAGGATCGAATACCCTGGCTCATACTCTGTCTACACGGATGTCTTCAGACTCCCCCTCTCAATTTGCTGGGATCGCAGCCTGGCTTGTTAAAAACACAGAAACCTCAGGTATCAGAACCTGACACTCTATCTTTAGGTTCAAGACCGAAACCTGGTTATGCCTGCACATTCTTAACCTAGAAGTAAATTTTCAAAATTTAACAATTTGAATATAAATGTATGCATCAACACCGACTCCCAATATAAAAGTATGAACCAACACGCTGATATAATCAGACGACTCCCTCTCATAAAAAAATTCCTCTTTGATGAACCACTTGTTGATTTAAAAACATATTTTGACATTCAAAGCACACTCTCCCCCTCACAACAATGTCATCATGTTTAGCACTTGAGACTTTGAAAATTAGCTTTCCAACATCAGTTGTCGAAAATCTTTTTGTTTTTTTTTTCAAAAAAATTATGCTAAAACACACACAAAATCTTTTTGGATTTTCTGAAAAAAAAAAATGAATGACACCACTTGTAGAAACAAAAGAATGCAGAAATGAAATATTTACAAACAATATTTTTGTGAGTTTGTGTAAGAGGATCATATCAGTTAATGAGACATGTCACTAACACCGTTAAGCTGTATTACATTTTAAGCTCTAAACAATTCACCAAGATTGTCAGTATGTTTGTCATCTTAAATTTTCACACAAACTTCAACTGATCCGAGATACGATGTTAATGTTTTAAACACTTGAACTTCTTCGTGTATCCCACTACTTGAATATACTCCCGTATCCAGATCCCAATATTCAGTCTTACAGGTGAGTATACCACAAATGATATCTGTCAGGGGTTAGGTGCGAGGGCCGTGAGAGCTCAGGTCGATACTTCCGTATACGCAAAGAGATGACGGCTTCGACTTTTCGGTGTGTCCCCTTGAGAGGATCTTTTGATTACAACAGCAGCGCCTATCAATTTTATTGTTTAATCAGCTTGCTGAGGGCGAGCTTATATTTCAAAGCATTTGTAGAAAGCATTATCCGGGGACTAGGTCAGTATTTCCATACAGCAGAAGTCCCAGGATAATACCCCAGATATCACTTGAGCATAAAGACCTAGTATCTCAGAATAAGGGACCTTTCAAACAAGATTTCAGGGGTTACCTACATATCCAAGAAGTTGTTACCCACAGAATAAACAAGTTTGAAATTTTTAGGTTTATATCTCATCACAATTTACTAAATGTGCAAAAACCTACTGTCACATCCACAGTGAGATTGTTTATCACATTTTTATCATTCCAATTCTTTAGCATGTTGTGACAGTCCACTGATTTACTATCATTTCCTCTTTTCTCAAAACTCATTTTTGAATTTTATCATGTTTTTGGCTTTTTCAAATTTTCTAATGTTTTTGGATTTTCTAAAATTTTCTACTCCCCATAAAATGCAAACACATTAAAAAAAATTTGAAAGCTATCTTAACTCTTGACCCACTTGAAGAAAACTTAAGACAAACTGTACAAATAAAGTGACAACCGATATCGAATCACATCAAATCTCCATCCACTCGGCATAAACAATCCGAACTCCCCCTTTCAATAAACCATTTTCTCATTTAGATTTCAAAACACTTAAGTTTGTTTTAATCAAAATGATTTTTCCGGAAAATGAGTTTGTTTTTATCACTTGTAAGTTTACCACTTGTTAAGTACGGGGATATGGTTCATCATCATGTCTGTTTTTATCATGTGTAGTAAATCGAGTACAACTTAATGTCCCTGATTTACCATTTGCAATCAAGCAACCTCTATACCACTTGTAAGAGTAACCACTTGTAGGTATAACCAAACAATACCAATTGTAGGAATGTCACATCTACATAAATCACTTTACCAATCAGGATGCCGATTCCTGCTTCACACTTACCCACTTGGAAGCTCCGGCGTAGTCCTTCAATCCTGTAAAAATTTCAAAAAAAATTTTCAAATCTTTAACAAAAACATTTTAGCAAGAATGATGCCAATTCCTGATCCATGATATAAACTTGGGATCTCCAGCATAGTCCTAAGACTTCAAGGGAAACAAACTTCCATCCAAGTCTTCTCAGACTTGATGGTTTTCAATTCTTGCGAAGTAGGGTTGTATGTTGCCTTTTTAGTTGCATAAAAGTCTTTAACCCCTTTGCTTTCCCATTCAGCATTTTCCCAAAATTTTTCTTTACACTCCCATTGAATGTTTTCTCGACATCAAACTTAGTTTTCTCAGTGTAAAACTGATTCGAGATTTCAACCTTTCCAACTTTCTGTTTAACTTCTTCAAATTTCAGTGATGGAAACTCATCATCATTCACTGAAATTTTTACTTCAACCTGTGGCTTTTCTAGCTTTGTGGAACCAGATTCATCACCGACTTTCTCATCAACCTTTTTAACAACCCACACTTGGTTGTCTTTCTCATTTTTTCTACAAAAATTCTTTTTCGAACACTCACCAACCTCATAAGTTGAGTTTTCAAAAATTTTAAATTTTTCGGTTGGTGGTTCAACATCAACAACTTTTTCTTTCATTTTCTTAGAAACTCCCTATTTTTTCTTGATATTCTTTGGACAGTTCCATGCAATGTGACCAGCTTCATTGCATCTGTAACAGGTTCGAGTTTCCTTTGGATGAAACACTTCAGTTCCATTCCTTCTTTTCTCAACAAGAAACTCCTGATTTGATTATCTCCAGAACGGTTTCTTCTGTTCCTCTTCTGCACTTCCACCTGAAACAAATTCTGTTTTTGTTTTAGAATTTTTCATATTTTTATGATTTTCTGGTGGAATAAAACCAAGACCTTTCTTTTTGTAGCTACGATTTTGGTTTGGTTTCTTTTGAAAACCAGGACCAGAATTGTAACCTTTTTTCTTGTTTAACCGTTGTTGAACCCTTGAAGTGTATTTTTTAGGTTTTCCAGTAAGATTTAAATCTTTTATTTCAGAAATATTAATTTCTGTCATTTTGAAAACCTTTTTGATCATGTCAAAACGAATACTTCTTATTGGAAACTCTTTGTCAGAGTATAATTTGTCAAAATCATTTAAAGTGTATGCAACTTCAAATGTTTCATCATCCAAATTCGCTTTTGATAACAAAAATTCTTTACTATAAGACCGTTTGACCGATGAATTTGAACTATTGACTGATGAACTTGACCCTCCGGACTCAGACTTTGACTCGGACTCCTCATCAGTATCTAACACCTGATCGACCACCTTTTTGATCAACTCAGACTCATGATCAGTGTCAGACGAGGTAAATGTGACGTCAATGTTTTCTGGTAATTCATCAGTTGTGTCGGTTTTTGGCTTTATATTGACTGCTTTTTCAAGTTGCTCCTCGTTTGGTTTTCTAGGAGAATATCCTTCCCAAATTGGAGGCGGACACTTGTTATAGCTAACGGTCGGTTTCTTACCATTCTCCTTTCTCTTCATTGCTCTGATACCAATTGTAGGATCGTGTTCTGACCCGAATGAGTCGTTCAGAGGGGTTCTACTCTGTTTCAGGTGCGGAATAACAAGAAACAAAGCTAGAAATAGCTGGTTCTTCACTTAAACTACTGATTGTATTGATTGGAACTCAAATACAAGCAATCTTCACACCGGCAGCACCTCGGCGTGGAATACAAGATCATGTTATATGATTTCGCTCTTGAACACACATATATATAGTGTTCTAATTTCGCTCCAAACAACACAGGAGCCACATGAGCAAAATCAGCATATGTGATTTCGCCCGAAATCACCTCTATGACCCTATGAGCAAAATCAGCAACTTATACACATACACTCTCCTATTTTCTCGTAAAACGTGCCCTAATCTATACAATGCAGTCTAAGACTCGATACAAGACGAAGTCGACAGATGTATGCACCAACAACTATATAATTTGAAAATCTTATAACACTCCACAATATGAACTTGGATTCATTCGATTATCCTTTTAAATTCTTTGTCCAAGTTCGGCTTCCATTCCTCATGAACCTGACGATCTCATACCTGCATTACATTTCAAATCTCAAGGCACATCATTAGTAATCGTCAATACTCAATCGTATTGAAACCATTCCTACGTACATTCATAGCAACTTACATTCATACATGCATGCATTTCTACATACGTACATACAATCATATACATCTATATACATGCATACATTCATACACGCATACATACCTACGTGTTCTTGCTTACCACTTTTACTCTCATATATTTATACTAACATGTCATCTTCACAACTTTTCATAATATAAGTTTTATACATATTGAAATACATACTTACTCATTCCTAAACACATTCACCTATAAATTTCCTTCACTAACACGAAGGTAGATCCATACCTATACTATCCGGAGACCCATAACATTTACTTATAATCAAAACCATCTTAAACATTAGTTATGAGGCCTTGAAAACCAATTAAAATGAGTTCCATGACCAAAACAAACAAAATAAAGATTTTTGAAAGTTCAGTGGTCTCTCGCGGGCCGCGAGAGACTTAGCTCACTTTGTCGCGGGCCGCGACTTATGTCGCGCGGCGTGACGTTGTTCCCTGCTTGAGATCGCGTAGCGTGACAGACCGGTTTCGACAGAATGCTAGTTTTTCTCGAGCTGCATCTGCCCAGCTCAATATTTTCAACATATAATGCACAAAAACATGCATATCTCTCAAACCGACTACCCATTTAACCTCACGTTTCTTCCCACATGACCGTAATTTGGTCTTCTATTATAAGGACTCAAAATCTAAGATCCAGACTAAGGAAATCCTTAACCTATATTCTTTCGGCTTAGTTATTCAATTACGAATTATTCGACCCATTCAATCCCACCAAATTACTTCTGGCTTGGTTAACAACCTTCGTCTTATTTGAGCATTACTTAGCTTAATACTTCCGATTTTTACATAATCCTTCATGATATCCCATATTGATAAGTATCAAAATTTATTATACCTACTAAGAAGTGAATCGAAATTCACTTACCTTGAGCGTCCGTTCTCGCTTTCACTTCCTTGTCTCCTCTCGACTGTTAGCTTTATTCGCTTGATTCCTTGCAAACGCAATGCATATCCTTTCATTCCATTTTATTACAACATTGCTAGTATACATGATCATTCATCTGATCAATCATTCCATTCCTATGTCTCATTGACTTTTATTGGGCAACTACTAACATACATATGGCATAGACCATTATCACATCATTCATAACATAACCCATTCAACTTACCGTCATGTACGCCATATAATAATCTAGCAAATATTCATATGATCTCCTTATTCTCACAATAGTGTTAGGAAGTCTAACCTTATTATTCATACCTTGTTGACAATCATACACACTTCCAATCCGATAAACATATAACCACTTAGCCACATTACATTCATTAATCAATCATTCACTAACATGTATAGCTCAATTCACTGAAAATAGCCTGTTTTGGGACATCCGTTTACTATAATTACGAGCTTGCAAAAATTACAATCTTTTTATGTGACGTGCCTCTCGGAGGGTTATCCTTATGTTAAATTTTTAGAGTCTAACTCTCTACCAAAAATTTATAAAAAAATCATTTACTAAGCTGCAATCAGATTCGTCACTTTTGACTGCAGCTTACGGAAAAATTCATTTAAAATTACTCGTTTATCCGATTGACGAAATTCCAGTTGGAGATTTTTGAAATCACCTAAATATACCTACAGTAAAAATTTAAAATGATAACTCAATTCCTAAATTGAGTTATGACATTCGTAATGGGCTGCAAATTCTGCCAGAAAACGCAGCCTGAACCTTCGATACGGAAAAATTCATAAAACGTTCATTTTTTGCCGAAAAAATGCAATTCCAGTTGAGTTTGAAAGGTTTTTTCCTGGTAGTTCATCACAAACTCAATAAATATCGGTTTTTGACAAGATTTGACCCATTTACAGCCGATTACATTCGGGTGCAATTTTCTAGACAGATTTAGTTTTCACCCAAATATTTTCTAAATATCTCTCATTCTAACTTCACCTAGACATTTCATCATACACCTTGTGTGCGTACTACCATCTAAGCCTAATGTACAATCCTTTTATGCTTTACCCTACTAGTTCATACATAATTCATCAATTACAATAAGAATCAACTTAAGTACATACCATAATCCACCTATCTAACAATAACTCATTACATACGACATACACATCAATGATTCAAGCAATGTTTTAACATGGGTGAAACCACTTATGTCATCATCTTCATCACTAGAAGTGGGTTTCAATTATAATCATCCTATTACTCAAAATCCTTCACAACACATGTTCCATATAGGAGTTATATCACATATTCATGCTCAATTTCGCATCAATTCACGGATTAATCACAACCCATATCATCAAACATCACCAAAACATAAAATTTTAACTTACTTGGTGTGAAGAACACTTGAATGATCACAAATCTTAGTTCATGCTTCAGATTTGAGCCTAATTTCCTTGTCAATTGGAAGATTTCTTGTGAATTAGGGTTTACACCCTTTTCTTCTGCCTTTGTTCAATCGCCAGACACACACACCCATGTGTTTTAATTTCTTTTTATTCTTTTGTTATTGTAAGTTTTGACACCTTACACTTTTGCCCCCTTCAAGTTTGTTCACTTATTAAACTTAAACACTATCCATTTTATTTCTAGTAGTTGTTAAATTTTCCATTAACTAAGTTAAATTTTTAATTAATTTAACTTAGTTTTAATAATCCAAGTTTTGGGGTGTTACATCATATATATATATATATATATATATATATATATATATATATATATGGGAAGGTTTATTTGAGAAGAAAAAGAACGAAGGGTAATTTTGTAAAATATTAAATAGTTTTTTCACTTATCTCATTTATTATCATTTTTGACTAATTAATTAGTCATAAAGACTATTATCCTCCACACTAGCTTTTTTTGCCTACACACACCAAAAGTTATCTTACATATTTCAAAATTCATCCAACACGTTGAAATTTATCCTACACAACTCGTAATTTATCCTACACTTTAAATTATTTTATTTTATTTTTTTGAAAAATATATATTTTGAAGATAAGTTACAAAAAATTTAATGTAGTTAGCTATTAAAGAGGAAGACTACAAATTAATAACCTATGTAGATTTACCAATCTACCCTGATAGTAACATTAAATACTTATATTAAATAAAGTAAAATAAAACATTCTTATTGGTTGAAAAAAATTTTTCTTACAAAAATTTTCTTCTTATTTGAACTCTCCACTATATATATATATATATATATATATATATATAGGGTTTCACATAAAATGGAAAACATAAAATGCCTTTGAAGAATACAGACTGTGAGGGTGGACATTCAAATGACGGTTTCTCAATTTATGACATTCAATATCGGCAATGAACGGTTTACACAAGTGAATGATCGGCCATTATGAGAGGAATAGGACATGAAGGGAAATCTCCTAATTACCCTTTGGTGTCTTAAAATTTTGGATGAAATACCTCTAAATTGGCTTAAACATCTTTGTACATGGTGCTTCATAACTTGTAAGTATGGTAAAATTACAACTTTGTACATCACTTCTCCTTTTTAATATAGTATATATATATATATATATATATATTGGGTAGGAGTTGGCTACAAAGTCAATTTTTCCTACAAAGTGTAAAAGGTCATAAAACACCACAATGCCAACCATAAAACATACTCAAAACGCACAAATAACAAAGTGAAGATTACTAAAACGCCATATTTGTGGGTTTTGTGTTGTGTTTTGGAAGATAAGGCTTTTATTATTGAATGACTAACATTAGTGTGTTTTATGTTGATTATCATGTTGTGTTTTATATTCATAGTTCTACGATAGCGTGTTTGAAGTTTTTATGGACTATTAGGGTTTGGATATTGTGTTTTGGTGATCTTCACTCAGTTATTTGTGGGTTTTGAGTATGTTTTATGGCTGGAATTGTGGTGTTTTATAACTGTGTACACTTTGTAGGAAAAATGGACTTTATAGCCGAACCGCACCCTATATATATATATATATATACATATATAATATATATATAAGTATATATTCTAAATCTCTCAGAAATTAAGTATTCCCAAGACTTAGTATTTATCACCGACTATAAATGGGATTAAACAAGTATTGTATTATCGTTTCCATCAAGTTAACAACATCTTCCCATCGAATCATTCGGTTAGCGATTCGATAGAGCACGGTGACACATAGTTTAGCTACGTTTTTAGTAGAAACTTATTAGTTTATTCCTTGATAGGAATGTTATAGATTGAATGCTAGCGATTTATGTTTTGGAAATGACATTATGGATTGTATTATGCTAGCTTTGCACAAGGATATCGAGGTGAGTTCATAACCCCCACTTTTTACAGTTTTACATTTTTTATAAATGGTTTTGGGGGTGGAAAGAAATGCAAGTTTTGCAAAAGCATGCAATATTTCGATGAACGAAGATTATATATTTCTAAACCATGTTACAAACGAATTCCAACTAACATAAGTGGTTTATCAAAGGTTTATGGTAAACATACCGGTTTTACAAAAACACACGCTTTATCTTTTTCGAAACACGCATGAGTTTCATGACTAGTGACGGGATTGTCCTAGTTACAATTAGGGACTGGGTTGTCTTACATAGGAAACAACGAGACTAGGTTGTCCTACATACAAACAATGGGACTGGGTTGTCCTACTTACAAACATCGGGACTGGGTTATCTTACGTACAAACAATGGGACATGATTGTCCTACATATGAACATAAGGACTGGATTGTCATGTACTCAACCATAAGGGTCGTAGGGTCCTTAAAACTGTACAGTGAAGTCCTGGCTACATATCGGAACTATAACTGACTGCTAGTCTACAGTCTTGAGTACAAGGTTGGTGAGGCACTCACTAGCTCGAGGTTGGTTATAGGCTCATGCGGACATGTTATCTATGTCGTACACGGACATTGATGGTTATACAAGTTTTATGTGACAACCCGAACTTTCAAGGTCCGTAGCGTTTCATCTTACGATCTTAATTTCTCGTTATTCAATTATAACATCGTTAAACTTAAATGTTTGACAACTCGGTTAAATAAATTACGTATAAATGTACCTTGCAATAACACACCATACCATATCGGCCCAAACGGATCAGTTGAGCCCAGCTAGTTCTTTGTGTGTATTGATTATTTCGGCCCAAGTTAGGTAGCTTGTAGATCGGCCCATTTGCTTTAGTTGTTACCATTATTTAGGTCCTTGTATGTGAATCACTAAACCACAAATAACAAACCCATCCCTTGATCAGAAAACCCATTCACTTGGGCTTAAGCCCATTCTTGCGGCCAAATAAGTTAACCGCCCCAAGATGTTGGTATATGTATACGTATTATTCAGCATAACAACTTAAAAACCAAACAAAACCCTACTGCTTCCATACTCTACGTACGTGCGACAAGAAACCCCCCCCCCCCCCCCCCGAGGCTTTCTCCTGGTGGATCGAGTGATCTGGTTAGTAAACCCACATTCATATTGATTCCTAATTGATGATTTCGTTTATGTGTAATCTGGACTTAACAAATTATATATGTATGTTGATGTGGTATTCTTGCGTATATGAAATCTTATAGACCTGAATCTGTTATGTGAATCATATGGAATAGGATCTTGTGAATTAGTTGTTTGCCTGTTGTTACTCGATGATACGTAAATACTTATGTGGGAGTCTTAGAATTATAACAATATGCATGGATTCGAGGGTTAGATTAGTAAAGTCGGTGGTAATCTAATAATAATAATAGGGTATTAATCGGTTGGTCATCATAATAAATCATTGGTTGAATGTGCAATCTGATATGTATGTATGTCGCTGTATGATGATGATGTGATCAAATAAATGTGCGTGAGAATCGGTGCATCACGTTGTGTTCATGTGTGATTATAATGAAGGATTATTGTCGAGTGTATGTGTATCCCCACCTGAACCCGAGTGTGAGCACTTGTCCAATTAATATGTGGGTATCGCATATGTTCCGAGTCTAACTGAACTGAATGATCTGAGCGTAGATGTATTCTGAATTAAGGGAGTCCGAGTTATGTTTAATACGTGTATAAATGTTTACTGTTAACTGTTCCGAGTGTGTTAACAGTTAAGAAGTTAGTGGTCCGATTTCATTAAAATGCACTTCATGTTCCGAACTTCGTACTGTTCGGACTATATATTCAATGCACTTTCAAATTAATATATGTGTACTGCATGATAATTTAAATGGAATTCATGAATCCATGTCTACTAAAGCCTAGTTAAATTAATGGGCCGGTTGGTAGGTTTGGTTAAACAGAATAAGTGGGATTACAAGTGATCAGGTTTGCATGTTAATGGATATTATTGGGCTGAATTCATTCTGAGTAATAGTGAACTACTTTGTTTAAAATATATGTCGGTTTGGGCTGTGGATTCATATGTGGTTTGTTTAGGATAAATTGGTACCAAGTGAACTACTAGAGTTGAGTGGGCTGGTACTTAAATAGGGCCACACATGCACAAACTTAGAATATAGGGCCACGAGACTGTTGGGTTGTACACACTCGTTGGGCCTAAGTCCACTAGATCACGTACTTGTAAGCAGGCCGCGCACTTGTTAGGCTTTGTGTTTAATGGACCGCATACACTTTGGGTGGACTGTGTGGTTAACGGATTGGAAAGTATAGTGAACGGATAGCATGACGTTAGACTTATAAGAACTATATTAAACATGAAACATGATTAGTCGGTGTTGTAAAGGAATATTGCTTGTGTGTACATATATGGAACGTGTTAATTTGATTGGTGATACGATACGTGCATTGTTAGTTGATTTACATATATGATGATTAGGGATAATCAACGTGGTAGGTGTAAACATGATTTTTATTTGTGGACATATGTGCAAAGATGTGTAAATAAGTGTTCAAGTCAAACTGATCGTTCTATGATAATCACATTAGGGTCTGTGAATTGAATTGGATCATATAACTAATCTTACCGAGCAAATCAAAGGTGAGTTCATTGCACTTTTCTCAAGCATGCGTCCCGGTGGTTTGGGACAACTGGTAAACATTTGGAAGGGAAACACTGGGTAAATAACTTAATCGGTTTTGGTTATTGCCTGGAGGGCAATGGGGGTGATTAGTTGATAGCGCTATTAGGTACTAATTATCTGGGTTTCACTATGGTTGTTTAGAGGCACACTCCTCGGTTACGTAAGGGCGGTTCCCCTAGGGTAACTAACTGGACAACATAGTGGGTTGCTAAGAGGCACACTCCTCGGTTACGTAAGGGCATAGTCCCTAGGGTAACTAACTTGAGCAACATCGTAACGTATCATTGAATCGCATTAACATATAACTGGTAACACAACACGTAAGCAACACTTTGAACTCACCAGCGTAGTCTGACACACTTGTTTGCATGCTTGTAGGTCATTAACGTTTGGAACTTGGACTTGCTATCTGGGAGTGCTGGAGTGGTCATGGATCGAGACTCTTGGGTGACTTATAAACGTTACATTGATTTTGAATGTTATCGTGAAACTATTACTAAACGAATTAATACATGCTTCCGCTACACAACTTTTGAGAATTGATAACATGTTGACATTTTATAATAGTAGTTAATGTCATGACTTATTTAATATCTATCATTGGTTCAATGTGATTGGTGGCTCGAACTCTGATGCGTAACACGCCTCGCGAGGTTTCCGCAGGTGGAATTTTGGGGGTGTTACAGTTGGTATCAGAGCCACTGGTTATAGCGAACTAGGTTTTAAAACGTTTTGTAAAACCAGACTATAACCGAACAACTTCGAAAATCGATCATGACACTCAGCTCCAGATTGCAAGGTCCGTCTCTCTCTCACTTTATGCATTACTTGCTTAGCAGTCACACACTCACAGCATACATGAACTGAAACATTTAACACCATAGAGACTCGATAATGTGACACTACTCTTTGACTCATGTAAACCATAAAACTGTGATATCATCTGTTGTGTTGTTTGAACGAGGGGAAGCTTTGAGCGCAAGCTAAGAGGCACTGAGATAAGCATGCAAATTGCCTTATTATTATGGGTGCACACTTAATAATAACGCGGGGTGCATGCAAGTCCCAGTGAGGCTTATCGAGCGTGAGAAGGGTTCTGCCTTACTATGTGTGAACTTGGTAGTACGTAAATATCAGTATGATACTTGACTCCTATCTCGTTTCGATTCCTAAATCAGTTTATTCCCAACTATAGAAACATGAGCGGACGAGGACACGGACGTGGTAACATCACCATGACTCAGGCTGAGTTGACTACCCTAATCAATACTCGCGTGGCTGAGGCTTTAGCAGCCTATCAAGCTGGTACGGAATGTACCAAGTACTTTTTTTACTCTTATACCACGTACACGTCTTTTCACCCCTATAATGTGTTCCCTTCCGTCATCTAGGTCAACAAGCGCAACCTCAACCTAACCAGCCTGCGTGCACATTCAAAATGTTTATGGACTGTAAGCCATAGACCTTCACCGGGACTGAAGGGGCTGTGGGACTCCTAAGATGGTTCGAGAAAGCAGAGTCTGTGTTTGCTATCTGTAACTGTCCCGCTGGGGACAGGGTGAAATATGCTGCGGGTACCTTGGCAGATGGTGCCCTAATGTAGTGGAACGCCCAGGTACAGTTATTGGGCATCGAGGCAGCGAATGCGACAACCTGGGAAGACTTTAAAGAACTGATCAGGGAGGAGTACTGTCCTCGGGATGAAGTTCAGAAGTTGGAAAACGAGTACTACGACTTGAAGATGGTTGGATCTGAAGTCGAAGCGTATGTGAAGCGATCGTATGAACTGGCCGACATGTGCCCGAACTTGTCCCGGCCTATGTCTCGGAGGATTGAGTTATTCATCAAAGGGTTGCCTCCGCGTGTGAAGAGCTTGGTCACTGCAGCCCATCTCAATGATCTGACACAGATCGTTCGTCTGACTCATAAGATTGTGGACCAAGAAGTAGAAAGCGAATCGTTACCCCCGCGTATTTCGGCCGCTACTGCTGCTGCACCCACTGCCACTGCGTCGGCTAATGTTAACAAGCGGAAGTGGAGTGATCATGACAAAGCATCTGGTGCTGGCCAGACTCAGAAAAGGCCAGACAACGGCAGCCGCAACATCAGCCAGTCGTCTTCTGTCAATCCAGGCCATGGAAGCGACCACAGCCAGGGTTCGTATGCAGGGAGGAAGCCACGATGCAACAGGTGTGGCTATCATCATTGGGGGTCGTGTGGTCGGACGTGTAACAAATGTGGTAAGTCAGGCCATGAGGCCAGGGATTGTAGGACCTCACAACCCAAACACCAGCAACAACAGAACCAGCAAAACCAAGGACAACAGGGGCAACCACCCCAGCAGAACCAGGGCTTCAGGAAGGGGTGCTATCAGTGTGGTGATGAGGGTCACTTTAAACGGGATTGCCCTCAGTTAAACCAGAACGCCAACAACAACAACCGCCAGAATAACGACAATGCTGGAAACAACAACAATGGCAACGAGGCAAGAGGTCGAGCTTTCGTGTTAGGACAATGGGACGCGATGAACGATATTTGAACTTATAACTTATTTTGGGTTTTCATTATTATGTTTTCGCTACTCAAACAAAGTTTGGTTTGAACATCAATCGTATTGGGTTTTATGAATTATTTTAACTACTATACTTTATGTTTGATATGATGGATGGTTTGATATT
This sequence comes from Helianthus annuus, assembly GCF_002127325.2. Lineage (NCBI taxonomy): Eukaryota > Viridiplantae > Streptophyta > Magnoliopsida > Asterales > Asteraceae > Helianthus > Helianthus annuus. Next base: position 59,698,562 of record NC_035446.2, read on the forward strand.
ATTGAACGCATCTGCCGTATTTATGGACCTTACGAACAGGGTGTGCAAACCCTAACTAGACAAGTTCTTCATTGTCTTCATCGACGACATTTCCAATCTACTCCAAGAGTCAGGAGGAACACGAGCAGCATCTACGCCTTATTTTGGAGCTTCTTCGAAAGGAACAGCCGTACGTCAAGTTTTCGAAATGTGACTTCCGGCTTCGTGAAGTCCACTTCTTAGGCCACGTAGCGAACAAGGATGGGATCCATGTCGATCCATCCAAGGTAGACTCGATCAGGAACTGGCCTGCACCATGTACGCCAACGGAGATACGCCAATTCTTGGGTTTGGCAGGTTACTACAGACGGTTTATCTTATCAAGGATTTCTCGAAGATTGCGCAGCCACTTACACTACTGGCCTAGAAGGGTGTCACCTATCGTTGGGGAGAGCCCCAGGAGACTGCTCTTCAGCACCGGAAGGATAGGCTTTGCAGCGCACTTATTCTCTCTTTGCCAGAGGGCACAAACGATTTCGTAGTATATTGTGACGCATCCATCCAAGGTCTCGGATGTGTATTAATGCGGTGTGACAAGGTCATTGCTTACGCTCCGCGCCAACTTAAGAATCACGAACGGAACTACACGACACACGACTTAGAGCTGGGAGCTGCAGTTTTCGCGCTTAGGATATGGCGACACTACCTGTACGGTACCCGGTGCACGATTACACCGATCACAAGAGTAGCCCCCAGGCGTTGTAAAGTATCTATAGATCGAGTTCGTCGGAACTCACTTCAAGCCATTGTTTTAGATCAATTTTCGGGACGAAAATTCTTTCAAGTAGGGGATGATGTGACACCCCAGGAAAAACCAGGAAACCACGCAACCTAACTAGTTTCCTCAGTAGCTACGTGCTAAATTTCGGGGCGAAATTTCTTTCAAGTTGGGGATGATGTGACAACCCGAACTTTCAAGGTCCGTAGCGTTTCATCTTACGATCTTAATTTCTCGTTATTCAATTATAACATCGTTAAACTTAAATGTTTGACAACTCGGTTAAATAAATTACGTATAAATGTACCTTGCAATAACACACCATACCATATCGGCCCAAACGGATCAGTTGAGCCCAGCTAGTTCTTTGTGTGTATTGATTATTTCGGCCCAAGTTAGGTAGCTTGTAGATCGGCCGATTTGCTTTAGTTGTTACCATTATTTAGGTCCTTGTACGTGAATCACTAAACCACAAATAACAAACCCATCCCTTGATCAGAAAACCCATTCACTTGGGCTTAAGCCCATTCTTGCGGCCAAATAAGTTAACCGCCCCAAGATGTTGGTATATGTATACGTATTATTCAGCATAACAACTTAAAAACCAAACAAAACCCTACTGCTTCCATACTCTACGTACGTGCGACAAGAACCCCCCCCCCCCCCCCCCGAGGCTTTCTCCTGGTGGATCGAGTGATCTGGTTAGTAAACCCACATTCATATTGATTCCTAATTGATGATTTCGTTTATGTGTAATCTGGACTTAACAAATTATATATGTATGTTGATGTGGTATTCTTGCGTATATGAAATCTTATAGACCTGAATCTGTTATGTGAATCATATGGAATAGGATCTTGTGAATTAGTTGTTTGCCTGTTGTTACTCGATGATACGTAAATACTTATGTGGGAGTCTTAGAATTATAACAATATGCATGGATTCGAGGGTTAGATTAGTAAAGTCGGTGGTAATCTAATAATAATAATAATAGGGTATTAATCGGTTGGTCATCATAATAAATCATTGGTTGAATGTGCAATCTGATATGTATGTATGTCGCTGTATGATGATGATGTGATCAAATAAATGTGCGTGAGAATCGGTGCATCACGTTGTGTTCATGTGTGATTATAATGAAGGATTATTGTCGAGTGTATGTGTATCCCCACCTGAACCCGAGTGTGAGCACTTGTCCAATTAATATGTGGGTATCGCATATGTTCCGAGTCTAACTGAACTGAATGATCTGAGCGTAGATGTATTCTGAATTAAGGGAGTCCGAGTTATGTTTAATACGTGTATAAATGTTTACTGTTAACTGTTCCGAGTGTGTTAACAGTTAAGAAGTTGGTGGTCCGATTTCATTAAAATGCACTTCATGTTCCGAACTTCGTACTGTTCGGACTATATATTCAATGCACTTTCAAATTAATATATGTGTACTGCATGATAATTTAAATGGAATTCATGAATCCATGTCTACTAAAGCCTAGTTAAATTAATGGGCCGGTTGGTAGGTTTGGTTAAACAGAATAAGTGGGATTACAAGTGATCAGGTTTGCATGTTAATGGATATTATTGGGCTGAATTCATTCTGAGTAATAGTGAACTACTTTGGTTAAAATATATGTCGGTTTGGGCTGTGGATTCATATGTGGTTTGTTTAGGATAAATTGGTACCAAGTGAACTACTAGAGTTAAGTGGGCTGGTACTTAAATAGGGCCACACATGCACAAACTTAGAATATAGGGCCACAAGACTGTTGGGTTGTACACACTCGTTGGGCCTAAGTCCACTAGATCACGTACTTGTAAGCAGGCCGCGCACTTGTTAGGCTTTGTGTTTAATGGACCGCATACACTTTGGGTGGACTGTGTGGTTAACGGATTGGAAAGTATAGTGAACGGATAGCATGACGTTAGACTTATAAGAACTATATTAAACATGAAACATGATTAGTCGGTGTTGTAAAGGAATATTGCTTGTGTGTACATATATGGAACGTGTTAATTTGATCGGTGATACGATACGTGCATTGTTAGTTGATTTACATATATGATGATTAGGGATAATCAACGTGGTAGGTGTAAACATGATTTTTATTTGTGGACATATGTGCAAAGATGTGTAAATAAGTGTTCAAGTCAAACTGATCGTTCTATGATAATCACATTAGGGTCTGTGAATTGAATTGGATCATATAACTAATCTTACCGAGCAAATCAAAGGTGAGTTCACTGCACTTTTCTCAAGCATGCGTCCCGGTGGTTTGGGACAACTGGTAAACATTTGGAAGGGAAACATTGGGTAAACAACTTAATCGGTTTTGGTTATTGCCTGGAGGGCAATGGAGGTATTTAGTTGATAGCGCTATTAGGTACTAATATCTGGGTTTCACTATGGTTGTTTAGAGGCACACTCCTCGGTTACGTAAGGGCGGTTCCCCTAGGGTAACTAACCGAACAACATAGTGGGTTGCTTAGAGGCACACTCCTCGGTTACGTAAGGGCGTAGTCCCTAGGGTAATCTAACTTGAGCAACATCGTAACATATCATTGAATCGTATTAACATATATCTGGTAATACAAACACGTAAGCAACACTTTGAACTCACCAGCGTAGTCTGACACACTTGTTTGCATGCTTGTAGGTCATTAACGTTTGGAACATGGACTTGCTATCTGGGAGTGCTGGAGTGGTCATGGATCGAGACTCTTGGGTGACTTATAAACGTTACATTGATTTTGAATGTTATTATGAAACTATTACTAAACGAATTAATACATGCTTCCGCTACACAACTTTTGAGAATTGATAACATGTTGACATTTTATAATAGTAGTTAATGTCATGACTTATTTAATATCTATCATTGGTTCAATGTGATTGGTGGCTCGAACTCTGATGCATAACACGCCTCGCGAGGTTTCCGCAGGTGGAATTTTGGGGGTGTTACATTTTACAAGCACAAAGTTTATCAAATAGCATGCCGAGGAAAATGGTTTATTATGTTTTCTTAACAATATTTAAACCAGTTACCAAAAAGATTTATTTTATTTTTTTTTCAAACAAACTATGAACTCGCCAACTTTATGCTTACTTTTTTGCATGTACTTTCTCAGGTTACACATTCAAACTATGGCATGGTTGGAATACGAGGACCCATTGTGATTCAAGTACTTAGCGGACGTTCAACTTTCTAGAAGTCTTAGCATTATACTCCCACTGTGAAATGAAGATATCAGTCGTTACGTCCAACTCTGATTTTGTAGGGTGTGACAGATTGGTATCAGAGCCATAGCTTTTGGCAAATTAGGTTTTTGTAGAGATACCTAGGCTCTAACCCCACTTTCCTCCGGGGACTTAAATTATTAAGACGTTAAATATATACATACCGCATAGGATACAAATATGGGTTCCAACCGTTGCCGAAACAATGAGTCAACATGTTGGTTTTAAACATACGCTAGTGTTGTGATTTATAAACGGCACACGAAACAATTACATACCATAAACAAAACTTTGAGAGTTTTGGTAACATGCATTTAAGACCTTTGGAAAACTTATGTCGAAATCCATTAAAGGTCATTATGTAGGAGCTGCAACTATTAACTCGGGCAAATGCCATTATCTATATTATCCATGCTATTTTATTTAACTGAGTAGGTAACCTATGCAGAATGAGATACCCGTGCGCAAATATACATGAATCTCAACCTTTACATCAACGAATGTTGAAGTACATCACATACGACTTTCGAGGCAAGGCCTTTGAGAAAACACGATTGGGCAGTACAACAATGGCGCGAATTTTGTCAGTGGGAGAACTACCGACCAAGGTGCAGCGACTCGATACTTAGCCCCCACAAGTGATATGGATCACGCCGAATTACGTCCAAACGAGACTCCACAACAACAAGTACATAAGCTAGTGGGAAATCACGATTATTGGCATCGCAAAAGAAACCACAAGTCCTCACGTCTCCCTACTTCCTTAATGGTGATTACACCATGTTCGACATTCCGTAGTAATGGCACATAACCCCAAGTCATCACAGGAAATTCCAGGTAAAGTCCTTAAATTTCTTTATTGAAATTCTGACTTTTGCATATAGTGAGTAGATTTTCACACCTCTACTCCTCCTAATGGGCATCGTATCACGAGAATTTCTTTCATGTTAGCTAACACTCATTTGCTTCATTTCTTGACAAAAATCATATGTACACATGCATTGTTTGTTACACATGCGGTTAGCTTGATTCATGGAGGCCATCAAGGACTTCACATCGAAGGGTTGTTAGTCCATAGTTCAAATATTAATTTGCTACAGCTAATGATTGCATTGTGATCTTGATGACCTACATTATTGTAACTATTGGCTCTTTGATATCAAGACAACAAATTCCTTGAAACTACCTTTCTTGTCAAACTACATATATGGTTTTTCATTGCGGCCATGTCTAAATTTCATTGACAATACATGTATTCGTTGTTGGATTGTGCCTAAACCAAGTTCAATTGTTTGAACTTGTTCACTATATACATTCAATTCAAGGCACCATATGATGTATTGAGAACATCATATTCAAATCAATTTCAACAAGCACTTCACTTGTTCTGAACTATAGTAGGCTTGCTTAGCCATCACCTTCACTGAATTGTCGTCCGGCGAGATTCCGGCATCCAATTTCTAGCTAAGAACACCCTCCCCGACTAAACTGAACCTCCCTGACATGTTGGCGGTGTCTGTTTTTGAAGATTCCCAACCGTTTGAGCCCAGACGCAACTCCAGCGAAGCTCCAGTCAGAATTCCAGCGAACTCTTTTTGGGTTTTTTTTCCGTGCATGTTAAGATCGGGCTACTAGGGACCATTCTGCAAGTTTTCACAAGTTATTTTCTGGCGACATTCCGGAGAGTTCTCCGATCCTTTTCTATAACTTTTTGAACATTTCGGTTCGTTTAACGGTGAGTATGGGATTGTGTTAGGTGGTTTTGGTGGTTGTGGAGGTGAAGAGGTGGCCGACGGTGGTTAGAGTGACGGCGAGGGTGGCTGCGACACCGCAACCAGTGGTGGTGGTGTTTCCTTGACGTTCCAGGTTTGGTTCAACCCGGTTCAGTTTCGGGTCAACACGGTTCAACTCGGTTTACGTTTGGGTCAACACGGTTCAACCTAGTTCATGTTCGGGTAGTCAGATTCGTGTTTGGGTCAACTACGGCCAATACAGTCAGATTTGATGTTCAATTCAGGTTCAGGTCAATTGTGGTCAAACTTGGTTAACGGTTCAGTCTTGGTGCTCGGGTCAACACGGTCAACCATGGTCAATGCGGTCAAACTCAGTCAACTCCGGTCAACATGGTCGATGCGGTCAACTACGGTCAAGCTCGATCGACGGGTCGACACGAGACTCGGTAAAATATTAATGTGACAACTCGTATTTTCAAGGTCTTTCCTGTGTATTAAGTCCTTTCACACTTTGTTTTACGTGTAATTATGTGTACATTATATGAGATTGATAAATGTGTTTGGTTATACTTGACTGTTGTAAATGCTAATTATCATACAAATAATACTCAGCCGCACAATCCTCTCGGGGTTGCACACCCCACTAAAGGACCGCACACCCTTTTTCTTGTTCGGTTAACTTGTTCTCAGCCCAAACGGAGCCCAAAGCTGGGCCCGACTCAAATTGTTAGCGCATACGCACACACGGTTTGTGTGTGGTTTCCTTAACCTTGCAAAAACACAAAGTAACAAACCCTAACTCCCTCTCCTCTTCTCCTTTTCGTGGTGATCGACGGCAGCCCCTACCCACCATTTGAAGCCTCATCTTTTGCTCTAGCACACTCTTCCATTCTACATCTCTTAGTTAGTATGTTTGATCCTTGTGTTGATTGAGTTTCCTTGATTGATTCTTGGCTGTGGTTACACTTGCTGATTTATGTTGTCATGTATGAGAGCAAAGCATGATCTAGGGTTGTGCTAGCAGTTTGATGTGAACGTTGTTTATGAGTAAATATATGTTTAGATTGTATAGATGATGTTGGTTAACTAGGGTTCATGAAAATTGAATATAAGACTTCAAGGAATCATTGAAATAAATCGTGTAGTTTGATCCGATTTGAATGTGGGTTAGGATGTTAATCTCTATTAATGATTAAATGATGATTTGTGTTTATGTGGATCAAAGAACAAGTTGTAGATAATGATGATTTTTGTAAGTGTTGATGATAAACTGTTGTTACGATATAGATGTGCTCATGGTGTTTATTGAGTTATTTTGGGCGATCATTGGTAATGATTTAGTTCATGATTAGGATTGTATGATCTTAAATGTTGATGATTTCTGCAAGGTTCAACTTGCACACCTAAGTTATGTACACTTGTATGATGCATGTTGTACAACTTAACAATACATGACCGCACACTATGGTGAGGCCAAGCAATCTCATGTGGGCCGCACACTTGTATTGGACTATTTAAAGTTACGGGTCGCACACTTATCAGCATTGGGCCTTGCACAGATGTTGGGCCACACATCTAATGTGGGCCGCACACTAACTGGACCCGTACACTCTCAAGAGTGTCGCACACCCGTGTGGAGGTTGCACACCTATAACGGGCCCCTTATGTCGGGCCGTACACTTACACCGCACACCTTTGGGCCCTTGTTGTGGATCCATGTTTGATTTACGTGCTATACGTGTTACATGATGACTATGTTTGCATGCAACCTGTTAGAATACGTGTAGAACAATACGTGAATTTCCTGTATACAATTCTAATAAACAATGGTAACCCTAATAGGATGTGGTTGACCATAATTAGCTCAAGTGATTTAATCTGCCGTGCTAAACTAAGGTGAGTTCACACATTTTACTAAAAGCATGTATTCCCGGTGGTTGGGAACGAACAACACTTTCCCTGGTTTGGGATTGCCTAGTATGTCACACCCTGACTTTTGTGGAAGCGTGATTATGTGTGACTTGCTTAATATCATTGCATTCAACTATAACAAACATCTATATGATAAAAATAAAGATGTTCATCCATTAATTTAAGTTTAAAACATCACAAACAACATTGTCTTGAAACTCAAACACAGACTTCAAATCCATAATACAAACCATGCAAATTGTTTTAGAGTTCCATAAGGACTCGACAAAAGACATTAATAAAAACCAGTCATGGGAAGATGTGCCTTATCCAGGATAAGACACACTATCCAAACCCTTAGACTCCGGATGACATCTTTTATTCCCAACATTACTTGAAACATCCAAACGCCCGCCAGATCCATGTTAAATTCCCTGAAATACATGTAGTTTGAAAACATCAACAAAATTTGAGCGAGTTCATGTGTTTGTATGTGTGCACAAATGAACCTTTGAAATCATTGTAAGTATGTATGTTTTGTAAACCCGGTATGAAAGCAAACAAGGAAACAGATCAATCAATGGTTTGCAAGGCCATTAACATGTGTGCAACGGCGTAGGAAGGCTCAAACCTAGCAGATTTTGTACCGGGCCTCCGGCTGTAAGACATAGTCACCTCATGGGCTAAACCTCGGTCCACATGGGTGTTGGCTCGCTACACCCAAATAGATCTATCACTCATGCCCCTCGGTCCTAGCACGAGGATTAATGGTCTTAAGAGTGTGCCTACCCATTCACATGATCTATAGTGCATTCCTTAGCTAACTATACCATTTGTAATTGTTTGTAAACATTTTGTAACATGTACTTCACCCCCAAAGTTATAAAACAAAATAGTTAAAAGAAAAGGGGGACATGAACTCACAGTTTTGCGTACTTCGAATCCGACTGTAACTCAAAGTTTCCTCTGGTGTACACGACTACCTACAACGTACTACGGTCTATTAGACAAGCGGGTCGTGCCTTGACTTAGTATTAATTAGTGTCTTTGAGTTACGTTTCATTGTGTCTTCAATATTATTCCAAGTTATATAATTATTTGTTAAAACAATAAACATTGTAACTTAAATTATATTTATTAAATTTTGGAATAATAGATAAAATAATATATTTTAGCTTGTTACATTTTATGTATTTATACATGTATATCCTTCCCAAGGATGGGTGTATTTGTATTCGTATTCTTATACTTGTATCTTTTTGCCGAGTATCGGTGGCGTATTCCGGTGTGTATTTATATGTACGAGAATACGTATTTTCTTGTAATTATTAAGTATTTTATACTTAACTTTTCCGGAATAATATTTCTAATAAAAATACATCAATATATATTTTCAACATATATATTTTAAAAAATATTACATAGAAAAATTATTCATAATTTTTCTTTTGGCAAAAATATTTATAAATTTCATACAAGTCTCAAAAATAATATATTTCTAAGCCTAACTTAGAAAATATATGTGTAAACTTATTTTCACCCAAAAATAATGTGTTTCATGTTTATTCAAGAAAATATATTTTTCACTCAAAAATATTGTATTTCATGTTTGTTTGAGAAAATATATATTTTCTTCTAAAAATAATACATCTTCTAATAATTTCAAGAAAAATATATATTTTTACTTGCCAAAAATAATATATTTTTCTCCTTGTAAAAAATATGATATATTTTATAATAATTGTAAAAATCGTATTTTCATTCTCTTGGTATCCAAAATACTAATTACCAAAATATACTTATGAATAAAATTTCCGGAATATTTTTGTGAGTTATATTCCTTTGTTTGGTTTCTCCAATATTGTGGGTATAATTTGTATATTTATTCCTTGGAATTTTGGTAATATTTTGGATTGTAATTTTTGGTATCTTGATGAGTTATATTATTTCAAGTCCTAAAATAATATAACTAATACATATAATATACAAATAATCACACACATGGTGACTTCTAAATATATATTTCCTAAATACATATTTAGTCAATTTTATTTATAAAACCTAACCTCTAATATTTATAATTTTTGTAACAAAAATTATGGCAAACTTTATATAAAAATTCATGGTTTAAAATATACTTGTAAATTTTTGTTTAAAAATATTTTTCTAAGTGTTTAATTTTTAGAAAAAATTTTCCATAGTTTCCCTTAAAAATGGAGGTTTCCATGCCTTCAAGGCATATCATTTTCTTTTGTAAATCAACACAATCAACAACAAATCAATCTACACTTACCAATTTTGCCAAAATCAAGCATAAACTACTACCTCATGAACTTGAAAATTTATAAAAATGTGTAGTAACTTACTAGTGTATTTAGTAAGTCTAGTTACCCTTTAAAGTGTGGTTGTTTATTAAAAACTTCATTCTTGAAGAAATTAGATCTTCACAACTTGTAATTAATTTTTCTAAAAATGTTTCTTCTTGGATTTTTCTTGTTAAATACATGATCCTACACTTGATTAACCACCAAAAATGTGGTTTATTTCTTTAAGAACCAAGATTAAGTAAACTTTGTATTTTTAACTTGGTTTCTTGAAAAATCATTCTTGAAATTTTAGATTTACACGACTTTATACTTACTTTGATCATCCCATAACAAGAAAACAACTTATTCTTTCAAGTTCATGATTTACATGAGGTTGATCTATTGATCTTTAACATTTTCATCCTCTCATCTCACTAGATTATGTCTTTAATCACTATCTAGCAAGATCATATGATGATCTACATCAATAACATGAGTAAACAACAATCAACAAGCATAACAACACATAAACATCATGATTTCTTATGATTTTAAGCTTTTGTTCAAGTTTCAAGTTCAAGATTCTTAGTGTTCATCATGATCAACAACTTGTATCTTCTTTTAACCACTAAAATAAGATGTAAAATGAAGTGTAAAGTGTTCTTACTACTAGCTCAAGGCTAGGGATGATCACTTAGATGAAATGGAGTGGATAAAAGCACAAGAGAGAAAGGTCCTTCAACTTCCACAAGCTCCAAGTGTAACACCCCGAAAATATAAAACTTTATTTTATAATTATAAAGTATAAATAACAAGAACTTACTAACTAGGAAAATTATAACCTAGTTAACTACAAGTCTAAAAAATAACTTGAAATAGGGTTAAATAACCAAAACTATATGTTAAACAAAAGTGGAGGGGCCAATGATGTTAAAATTGAAACTTATGTTACTAATTTTAATAAAAACAAAAACCAAACACCCCATTTGGGGGTCTGGTCGATCAAGAACAAGCAGGGGGCGACACCCCCACTCTCAAACCCTAACATCCACAAAATCTCATAAATTGAAGGTGCAAATCTGGTCCAAAACGAAATCCGAGCTTAGAATTGTGATCCTCATCTCTACTTGAAATTCTCATGAATTTAGGAAATCTGAAAATTGTGGTTGCATGTTTGTCTTATGATGAATTAAGAACAAAATAGTGTCTAGGGATAAACCCTAGACAAATACAAGTTGAAATCATGTGAAATTTTAGTGAAATCTATGAACACCATCGTAGGTGTGATTAGTGGGTTATGTGTAAATTGATAAACACTAGGGAATTGAGTGTTGTTCTAGTGTAAATTGACAATTATGAAGTGATTTCTGAATTTTAGAGGATAAAGTTCATGTAAAATGGTTGCTTTATGTGAAACTAGGGCAAAGTGATAAGCTAGAGACTTGATATTTAATCATGTAAAAATCTGCTCATAAAGTGTTTGTGAAAATGCCTCAAAGAAGGCTTAAAACTGAAATTCGAAGTTAAAACGCATAATTATGATGTTTCGGTGTATTATGCGAATTATGATTTAAAGAGAGTTCTAAATATGTCATAAATGAACTCTATAGGAAAGGACGCAGGAGCGTCAAGCGGACAAGCGAGTGGCGAACCACGTTTGAAGGGCCTACTTTGAAGGTATGTAAATTGACCCGTTACATTAAGCAATTATGGTTAAATTATGTGTAGTTACATTGTAGGATTGTAGCGATCATGATCGTTACTTGAATTAATAGGCATTAGAGTGACAAGAAGCCGTTTGGTAGTCATCACATTGGAGGATTCCGTAAGATGAGCCAATGGGTCGAATAATAGTGTAAATTGTAATATTAGTGTTCTAAATTAGTTAGCTATGGCGATGTAAATCACAAGAGCATTAAACCGTGGAATAGGTAAGGAAATGCAAGTGATGTTAAGCCCCGGATGATGGGCATAAGGCGCCATAGGCTCGCTAGTTAAATGGTAGCTAATTGTGTAAAGTTAAAAGGGCCGAATGACACTTAAGTGACTTTTATTCGTTCGACTCGAAAACCTAACTTTTTGTATTGAAATCATTATAGTTACGTCGATATTGAATTTACAGACGCATAGGAAAAAGAATCACTAAAAACGGACTCACGAGTCAAAAGTTATGGTCGTTTTAAGTTGAAAATCTGAAATTCCGGAACTAGCAGCAAGTGCAGGATTCAGAACTGAACTTGCTGGAAAACCGTTCCTCCCGCGCCACAGATCCTGCCGCGACACGCGAAAGCTGCCGTGCCACGTGACAGGAAGATCAGAACCTGCCGCGACACGCGACAGGATGAGTTCTGAATTTTTATTTTGTTTTTCATGCTTGAATGCTAGGACTTGTTTGTATGATCTAATTCAATGTCAAAACTAATATTTTTAGTGGTTTTGACCCTAGGTGACTACGAAGATCTTACGGATGACGGTCAAGCAAGGGTTGAAGAACCGAACACGACTTTTTTTGAAGCTTCCGCATCATTTTAACTTCTAATAGTCTATGTTTAAGGGATGTAAACAATTGTTAAACAACTTTTGAATGTTTTAACTTAGTCATTAGTTGACTAAGGGTTAACTACTTTTAAACTTTGTCTATGGAATCTATGTTATAACTAGATATCTTTTATATAAAATGGCATGAATAACTATTATATTCAAGTAAAAAAAAATTAGACGGGTGTAACAAGTTGGTAATCAGAGCTTAAGGTTGTCAACAAGGTGTTCAGTTCAAGCTCGATCGATCGTCCGGTAAGAATTAACTTATTATGTTAACAGATTATATTTATGTAAGAAACAAGAAATGAATCGAGGTGCATGGGAAGAGCGTGTTAACACACTCAAACCCGGAAAGTGCATTAAATGTGAACGGTTAAAACAAGTTAAGAACTTGGCTAAACCGAAACAAATGAAGCAATGTTATGAATGAAATGTTTAACTCTTAATGTAAACATTTCAGTTTCAAGATGTCTGATGGAAACGATGATAATCCGGTGCAAACAAGCACCGAACAAATGAAGGAAATAATTGCCGAAGAAGTAGGGAAGGCAATTGAAGGTAGTCTATCCGGGTTTATAGACAAAATTCAAAGCACGGTGTTGTCGCTTGTCGAAGAGCGAGTTAAAAGGTTGGAAGATAGTGTCAACCTCATGAAGGAGAAATCGGGAGAACGTAAAGGGTGTTCATACAAAGAATTTATGGCATGTAAACCGCCAATCTATAACGAGGAAGTTGACCCGATAATTTGCCAAAGATGGTTGGGCGACATTGAAGGGGTGTTCGAAAGGACCCATTGTGATTAAAGAGACTTTGTCGCTTACGGAACGAGTCAGTTGAGAGGTCAATCCAAAGATTGGTGGGACAACAAAAAGAATGAAATAGGAGCCGAAGCGGTGAAAACCATGACATGGGAGGAGTTTAAGACGCCGTTTCTTAAACATCATAGCCCCAAGGCGGTCATAAATAAAATCAAGGAAGAGTTCATGCAGCTAAGGCATAAAGGCGAGACCATAGACAAGATCACAGCGATGTTTATGGATAAGATGAAGTTTAGTAGTGAGTTGGTGACGAATGAAGAACAAAAAATATACTACTACTATAACATGTTGAGCGCTGAATATAGGGAGTTTATGACTCCTTCAAAATACGAGACCCTTACCGAAATCATAAACGTAGCTCGGGAACGAGAAATTGAGTTGAAGAAACAAGTTGAGGTGAGCGAAGGGCGCAAGATGTGAACCCAAGCACTGCAAAGAAAGCCCAAACTGGAGAGTCGGGAAAGAAAGTGGATGTTAAAGGCGGGTCGCCAAGTTGCAAGGTATGTGGAAAGGGGCACAAAGGTGAGTGCCGCTTCAAAGATAAGCCGTGTCCGATATGTGGGAAGACGGGGCACACTGCATCGCTATGTCCTGGAAAAGTTTCCGTTTGTGACAAATGCTATCAACCCGGTCACAAAAAGTCTGAATGCCCCGAGTTGGATGGAAAGAGAGACACAAAAGAGTCTCCAACGGAAGCTCCAAAAGCGAAGGCTAGGTCCTTCCAACTTACAGCGGCTGAAGCAAAAGCAGAACCCGATGTGGTTTCAGGTATATTCACAATTAACTCAATTCCAGCACGTGTATTGCTTGATACGGGTGCGAATAAATTCTTCATTTCGCATGGATTTATTCGAAATCCTTCATTTGTATTGACAAAATTATCTGTGCCCTTAGAAGTTGAAATAGGGGACAACAAAAGTTTTATAGTTTGTGATGTTTGTCGAGGCTGCAAATTAAGCATCGACGATGAAGAATACCTAATAGACCTGATCCCGATGTCAATGAGGGAATTTCAAGTAGTCGTTGGGATGGATTGGCTATCTCAACACCATGCGAAAGTCGTGTGTTTTCGTAAGGAGATAAAGCTAATATCTACGAGCGGGAAACACGTCACTATCTATGGCGAAAAAGGAGGCAACCCCATAGTATGCTCAATGTTGTAAGCTCACAAGCTTATGAAGCGAGGATGCAAGGCATTCATTATATATGCAAATGAGCCCAAGAAAGAATCACTGAAGATTGAAGATGTACCGGTAGTACGAGACTATGAAGATGTATTTCCGGAGGATTTACCGGGGATACCGCCTGAACGGGAAGTAGAGTTCGGGATCGAATTGATTCCGGGCGCAAAACCCGTAGCAAAAGCACCATACCGACTCGCACCGTCTGAATTACAAGAGTTGATGTCCCAGATTCAAGACCTGCTTGACAAAGGATTTATAAGGCCGAGTGTGTCTCCTTGGGGCGCACCGGTACTATTCGTGAAAAAGAAAGACAGAAGCATGCGCATGTGTATCGATTACCGAGAGTTAAATAAACTCAGGGTGAAGAATCGATACCCGCTTCCGAGGATAGATGATTTATTTGACCAATTACAAGGTGCGAACTGGTTTTCAACAATTGACCTTAGATCGGGGTATCACCAACTAAAGGTCAAGGAGGAAGATGTGCCAAAGACGGCTTTCCGCATGAGATACGGACATTACGAATTCCTCGTGATGTCATTTGGGCTAACAAATGCACCCGCGGCTTTCATGGACCTCATGAACCGGGTTTGCAAGCCAATGTTGGATAAGTCAGTCATCGTGTTTATCGATGATATTTTGGTGTATTCAAAAAGTGAAGCTGAACATGCACACCACTTACAAGAGGTGTTAGAGACGCTTAGATGAGAGAAGTTGTATGCGAAAATTCTCTAAGTGTGCCTTTTGGTTACGAGAGGTGCAATTTCTTGGCCATATCATAAGTGCCGATGGAGTGTTAGTAGACCCGTCAAAGATCGAGGCCGTGTCAAAATGGAATCCTCCGAAGAACCCTTCGGAAATTAGAAGCTTTTTGGGGCTTGCGGGATACTATAGGAGATTCATTCAAGATTTCTCCAAGATTGCGCCACCACTCACAAAACTAACCCGTAAGGAAGAAAAGTTTATTTGGGGTATAGAACAAGAAAGAGCGTTTCAAACGCTAAAAGAGAAGTTAACTCAAGCTCCGGTACTGACATTGCCGGACGGAGTCGAAGACATGGTGGTTTATTCGGATGCTTCACTATCGGGGTTCGGGTGCGTTTTGATGCAACGGGGCAAAGTTATAGCTTATGCCTCAAGGCAATTGAAGATACACGAGAAGAAGTATCCCACGCACGATCTCGAGTTGGCTGCGGTGGTATTTGCATTAAAAATATGGAGGCACTACTTATACTGGGTAAAATGCACCATATTCACCGATCACAAGAGCTTGAAATACTTCTTCGATCAGAAGGAGTTAAATATGCGACAAAGGCGATGGTTAGAAACGGTGAAAGATTTTGACTGCGAAATACACTATCACCCCGGAAGGGCAAACGTGGTGGCGGATGCCCTAACAGAAAGACAGATTATGTCCCAATACGAGTAAGATCGATGCAGCTTGTGGTGACCTCGGGTATACTTGAACGTATCCGAGAGGCGCAATTAGAAGCAGTGAAGGAGGAGAATTGGAAGAAAGAAAGAATAATCGGCCAGTTGAAAGATTTGTCGGATGGAAATAATGGGTTGAAGACTCAATCCGGAAGGATATGGGTTCCAAATACCTGTGGGGTGAAGACGCTTCTACTTGATGAAGCTCATAAATCCCGATATTCAATTCATCCGTGTGCGACCAAGATGTATAATGATTTGAAACAAAACTATTGGTGGCCCAGGATGAAAAGAGATATTGTGAAATATGTGGAGAAGTGTTTAACCTGCTTGCAAGTCAAAGCGGAGCACCAGAAGCCATATGGTAAATTGCAGCCATTAGACATCCCAGTTTGGAAATGGGAACAAATCACCATGGATTTGCTGACGAAATTGCCCAAAACTAATAGCGGGTTTGATGCTATATGGGTAGTTGTGGATAGATTGACGAAAAGTGCTCACTTCATTCCGATTCGTGAGACTTATACATCAGAGAAGATGTCGGAGGTGTACACCAATGAAATCATAGCACGTCATGGGTACCGATATCCATTGTGTCGGACAGAGATACTCGGTTTACTTCGAATTTTTGGCGTGAATTCCAAGAATAAATGGGAACTAAACTGTTCATTAGCACCGCTTACCATCCACAAACGGATGGGCAGAGTGAAAGAACAATACAAACGTTGGAGGATATGCTGCGGGCTTGCATTATTGACTTCGGGGGTAGTTGGGATGTCTATCTACCCTTGGTCGAATTTTCATATAATAATAGCCATCACGCGAGCATAAAAATGGCACCGTATGAAATGTTATATGGTAGAAAGTGTCGAACTCCTGTATGTTGGGGAGAAGTGGGTCCACGAGGACTAGCACCTACTGATATAATCCGAACCACTAATGAGAAAATTGAAGTGGTGCGAGCCCATTTGAAAGCAGCCCAAGATAGACAGAAGTCTTATGCCGATAAAAGACGAAGACCGATTGAGTTCCAGATAGGTAATATGGTTATGATAAAGGTTTCCCCATGGAAGGGCGTTATCAGATTTAGAAAAACGGGAAAACTAAGCCCGAGGTTCATTGGGCCATTTAAAATCATCGAACGGGTTGGCAAGGTAGCTTACCGCCTTGAACTACCAGAAGAATTGAGTGGAATACACAGCACGTTTCACGTGTCACAACTGCGAAAGTGTTTAGCAGACGAAACAGCTTATATCCATTATGATTATATCGAAGTGGATAATAGTCTGAATTATGCGGTGAGACCAGTGGAGATTTTAGATCGAAAGGTCAAGCACTTGCGAAACAAACAAATCGATCAAGTCAAGGTCAAGTGGGAGCATAGGAAAGGTTCGGACACTACATGGGGATCCGAAGAGAAGATGCGACGTCTCTATCCTACTTTATTTGGTACGTAATTCGGTTTCGGGGACGAAACCCTTTTAAGGGGGGTGGACTTGTAACACCCCGAAAATTTAAAACTTTATATTAGAATTATAAAGTATAAATAACAAGAACTTACTAACTAGGAAAATTATAACCTAGTTAACTACAAGACTAAAAAATTACTTGAAATAGGGTTAAATAACCAAAACTATATGTTAAACAAAAGTGGAGGGGCCAATGATGTTAAAATTGAAACTTATCTTACTAATTTTAATAAAAACAAAAACCAAACACCCCATTTGGGGGTCTGGTCGATCAAGAACAAGCAGGGGGCGACACCCCCACTCTCAAACCCTAACATCCACAAAATCTCATAAGTTGAAGGTGCAAATATGGTCCAAAACGAAATCCGAGCTTAGAATTGTGATCCTCATCGCAAGAGGATTATAAGGTATGTAAAATTTGATGAGAATTCTCTACTTGAAATTCTCATGAATTTAGGAAATCTGAAATTTGTGGTTGCATGTTTGTCTTACGATGAATTAAGAACAATATAGTGTCTAGGGACAAACCCTAGACAAATACAAGTTGAAATCATGTGAAGTTTTAGTGAAATCTATGAACACCATTGTAGGTGTGATTAGTGGGTTATGTGTAAATTGATAAACACTAGGGAATTGAGTGTTGTCCTAGTGTAAATTGACAATTGTGAAGTGATTTCTGAATTTTAGAGGATAAAGTTCATGTAAAATGGTTGCTTTATGTGAAACTAGGGCAAAGTGATAAGCTAGAAACTTGATATTTAATCATGTAAAAATCTGCCCATAAAGTGTTTGTGAAAATGCCTCAAAGAAGGCTTAAAACTGAAATTCGAAGTTAAAACGCATAATTATGATGTTTCAGTGTATTATGCGAATTATGATTTAAAGAGAGTTCTAAATATGTCATAAATGAACTCTATAGGAAAGGACGCAGGAGCGTCAAGCGGACAAGCGAGTGGCGAACCACGTTTGAAGGGCTTAATTTGAAGGTATGTAACTTGACCCGTTACATTAAGCAATTATGGTTAAATTATGTGTAGTTACATTGTAGATGAGTTTTGGTGTTGATTGTAGCGATCATGATCGTTACTTGAATTAATAGGCATTAGATTGACAAGAAGCCGTTTGGTAGTCATCACATTGGAGGATTCCGTAAGATGAGCCAATGGGTCGAATAATAGTGTAAATTGTAATATTAGTGTTCTAAATTAGTTAGATATGGCGATGTAAATCACAAGGGCATTAAACCGTGGAATAGGTAAGGAAATGCAAGTGATGTTAAGCCCCGGATGATGGGCATAAGGCGCCATAGGCTCGCTAGTTAAATGGTAGCTAATTATGTAAAGTTAAAATGGGCCGAATGACACTTAAGTGACTTTTATTCGTTCGACCCGAAAACCTAACTTTTGGTATTGAAATCATTATAGTTACGTCGGTATTCAATTTATAGACGCATAGGAAAAAGAATCACTAAAAACGGACTCATGAGTCAAAAGTTATGGTCGTTTTAAGTTGAAAATCTGAAATTCTAGAACTGGCAGCAAGTGCAGGATTCAGAACTGAACCTGCTGGAAAATCGTTCCTCCCGCGCCACGCGACAGGATCTCATGATCCTGCCGCGACACGCGACAGCTGCCGCGACACGCGACAGCTGCCGCGCCACGCGACCGGACGATCAGAACCTGCCGCGACACGCGACAGGATGAGTTCTGAATTTTTATTTTGTTTTTCATGCTTGAATGCTAGGACTTGTTTGTATGATCTAATTCAATGTCAAAACTAACATTTTTAGTGGTTTTGACCCTAGGTGACTATGAAGATCTTACGCATGACAGTCAAGCAAGGGTTGAAGAACCGAACACGACTTTTTTTGAAGCTTCCGCATCATTTTAACTTCTAATAGTCTATGTTTAAGGGATGTAAACAATTGTTAAACAACTTTTGAATGTTTTAACTTAGTCGTTAGTTGACTAAGGGTTAACTACTTTTAAACTTTGTCTATGGAATCTATGTTATAACTAGATATCTTTTATATAAAATGGCATGAATAACTATTATATTCAAGTAAAAAAAAATTTTAGACGGGTGTAACACCAAGCTTCCTTATACACCTTCTAACACCTTTGTGATTACTTGAAACTGGATGAAGATGAAGTGAAGGTGGTGGTATGGTTGTTGTTGTTCTCGGCTGAACCCAAAGAAGAAGGGAAGAAGGAGAGTGGTGTGTGTTGTGTAGTTTAGAGAATGATGAACTCATGTCTTGTGGTTAACTTATAAATCTTCTAACACACAATTTTCCATTGGTTCTTATGTTTTATAATGTGAAACATGATCCAATATAATATGTAAATAAAATCTTGATGTGGAGCCCTTGTTGGCCGATTACTAGGTGTGTGTGTGTGTGGGGGGGGGTCTAGGCTTAGGAAGTAACTAATAGTTAGTTTATGTAGTTAATATTCAAGTATTAGTTAGGTTAGTTAGTTACTAGGTGTTATATGATGTGTTATGATGTTCGGGAACCGTAACTAGCTTGGTAATGTTAAAACAATGCTTCTAGTAATTTGGTATTTCGGGTAGTGTCCGGTTGTTCGGTTGGTTACCAGTTCGTTAAGGTGCTAAACTATGCAGTTTAGTGTGCTTTATGTTACCTTTCGTGATATCCTAGTGTTTAAATGCTGAATTTTGCTGACTTTTGCGGAATTCTGCAGTTTGTTTATGTTTTATGCACTTTCCTGCACTTAAACTATCACTAGGAAGGCAGTTTTGTTATCCTTACTTTCCTACACACTATACTAGTGTAATACTTGGTTTCTGGCTTATTCTGTGTCTTAATACAATATCTGTCTATGTACTGAACTCCGTCAGCATATTTCTGATTTATCTGATAACTGTGCTAACTGTGTTTCGTGCATCATTTGAGTCAATAAAGTTTGCATGTAATAATGATATGTCATTTGCAATATGTGATGCACATGTATGTATAAGGCAATAATCAAAAAGCAATTCTAGTCATTAATTGTAATTCAGCACAGTCATTAAGCACAAATCATTGTTTAATAATTGTACGGATGCCTGAAATTTTGACAGTTGTCGCATTCTCCCCCTATTAAGAAAATTTCGTCCCGAAATTTTAAGCTTTGCTGCTAGCTGCAGGGGAGTTGGGGAACAAATGCGGGTATTTTGCTTTCATGCGGTCTTCACGTTCCCAAGTGAACTCCGGGCTGTGACGTGCATTCCATCGAACATTGACAATCTTAACACTACTCCTCTGAGTCTTGTTAACCTTCCAATCAGTAACCTCAACGGGTTCTACGGTAAAGTGGAGTGTGTCATTAATGCGAACTTCGTCAGCAGGGATAACCACTGTCTCTTGAGTTGGACTTTTCTTCAAATTAGATACATGAAATGTATCATGAACACCATTGAGTTCTGCCGGTCCGATATAACGTGGGTTTAACTTACCACGCTTCCCAAAGCGTGCCACACCTTTCCAAGGTGAGACTTTTTACAGAACCATATCACCCACTTCAAATTCCAAGGTTTTTCATCTTTGGTCCGCATAGCTCTTTTGGCAATCACGAGCCGCCTTGATGGGCTCTCGGATCTGCATAATCTTATCAGTTGTCTCTTGGACCAGTTTGGGACCAACCAGTTGTCTATCACCTGCATCTGCCCAGCATAACGGTGATCGACACTTGCGTCCGTAAAGGGCCTCGAACGGTGCAGCTTGAATGCTTGTATGGTAGTTGTTGTTATAGGAAAACTCAACCAAAGGCAGATGAGTATCCCAACTGCCACCTAAAACCATTACACAAGCACGTAGCATATCTTCAAGCGTCTGAATTGTTCTCTCACTTTGACCGTCCGTCTGCGGATTAAAAGCAGTACTCAGATTCAACTGAGAACTAAAAGCTTCTTGAAAGGATTGCTAAATCCTTGACACAAATCTTCCATCTCTATCTATTATAATTGAGATAGGCACTCCATGACGTGTGACTATCTCTCTTAGGTACAGCTCAGCTAGCTTACCTGTGTTATCCTTTTCTCTAATCGGCAAAAAGTGCGCAGACTTTGTCAGACGGTCCACGATTACCCAAATCATATCATGACCTCTGGGAGTCTTGGGAAACTTTGTTATAAAATCCATAGAATTCTGCTCCCACTTCCACATGCGTATCTCTGGTTGTTGGAGAAGACCTGAAGGCTTTTGATACTCGGCCTTTACCTTGGCACAAGTCAAACACTTTCCAACGTAAGTAGCCAGATCGCCCTTAAGTCTTGGCCACCAGTAATAATCCATCAAATCTTGGTACATCTTGTCTGATCCTGGATGGAATGAGTACCTCGATTTATGAGCTTCATAAAAAATAACATCTCTAAGACCACCAAAAAGCGGAATCCAAATTTGTCCCATAAAATACAAGGTTCCTTCCTCGTTGGGTACCAACTTTTTCTCCATCCCACGGAGATATTCAGCCTTTAAGTTCTCTTTCTTAAGAGCTCCTCTTTGTGCAACACGAATACGCAACGAGAGTTTTGTCTGAATGATCATCTCTAAAGCCCTAACCCTTATGGGCTTAATCCTTTCTTTTTGGCTTAAGGCGGCTGCCACCACATTCGCCTTTCCTGGATGATATTTAATTTCGCAATCATAATTGTTTAACAGCTCTACCCAACGTCGCTGTCTCATGTTAAGTTCTTTCTGATCAAATATGTGATGAAGTCTCTTGTGATCCGTGAAAATCATACATCGGGTACCATACAAATAATGCCGCCAAATCTTCAAAGCAAACACCACCACGCCTAACTCCAAATCATGTGTGGTGTAGTTCTTCTCATGAGCCTTCAATTGGCGCGAAGCATAAGAGATAACCTTTTGTTGCTGCATCAGCACACAACCCAATCCCTGACGCGAGGCGTCACAGTATACCACGAAGTCGTCGGTGCCTTCGGGTAGGGATAAAATAGGTGCATCACAAAGCTTATTCTTAATCAGATGAAAAGCTTCTTCTTGTTTGTCTCCCCATTCGTACTTCTTATCCTTTTGAGTAAGGGAGGTCAGCAGTTGAGCGATCTTTGAGAAATCCTCAATGAATCTGCGATAATACCCTGCTAAACCCAGAAACTGACGGATCTCGGTTGGCGTCTTCGGAGTTTCCCAATTCTTAATCGCCTCGATCTTGGTGGGATCCACATGAATTCCATCCTCGTTTACCACGTGACCGAGGAACTGTACCTCACGTAACCAAAACTCGCACTTCGAGAACTTAGCATAGAGCTTCCCCTTCTTTAGCAGCTCTAAGATGGCTCTAAGGTGTTGCTCATGGTCTTCTTTTATCCGCGAATAGATTAAAATATCATCGATAAATACGATCACGAATTTATCGAGATATGGCTTGCAAACCCGGTTCATCAAGTCCATAAACACTGCTGGTGCATTCGCCAAACCAAACGACATTACTAGAAACTCGTAATGTCCATAACGAGTTCTGAAGGCTGTCTTCAGTATACTTTCTTCTTGTATTCACAGCTGGTGATAACCTGATCGAAGATCGATCTTAGAGTAGTAACTTGATCCCTGAAGTTGATCGAATAGATCATCAATCCTCGGCAAAGGATACCGATTCTTGATGGTTAACTTGTTCAGCTCTCGATAGTCAATGCACATATGAAAACTACTGTCCTTCTTCTTGGCGAACAGAACTGGAGCTCCCCAAGGCGAGAAGCTTGGTCTAATGAATCCCTTATCCAGAAGCTCTTGAAGCTGCGTCGACAACTCTTGCATCTCTGAGGCGCAAGTCGGTAAGGTGCCTTGGCGACAGGCGCGACGCATGGAATTAAGTCAATATGGAACTCGACTTGTCGTTGAAGAGGCAATCCTGGCAAGTCTTCGGGGAAGACTTCAGGATATTCCCTTACCACAAGGATATCTTCGAGCTTCGGTTCTTCGGCTTCTTTGTCCACGACATGAGCCAAGAAGGCAACACATCCTTTACGCAAAAACTTCCGTGCCTTCAAACAACAGATAATCCGTAGAGGCGTATCCTGCTTCTCCCCATGAATCACGATCGTCTCTTCATTCGCCAATGGGATACGGATAATCTTCTCATGGCATACAATTTCAGCTCGATTACTTGACAACCAATCCATCCCAATTACTACGTCGAAGCTTCCCAACTCAACTGGCAGGAGATCTACCGAAAACTCACGTTCTCCAAGCTCTATCATACAGCCTCTAATTACTTCGCTAGCTTCTACTAGCTTTCCATTGGCTAGTTCTATCGAGTACAGAATATCTAACTTACTTGCTACTAACCCAAGTATATTCTTAAACTCTAGAGATACGAAGCTATAGTCGGCACCAGTATCAAATAGCACAGATGCAAAATGTTGATTAATAGGGAACGTACCAGTGACTATGTTCGGATCTTGCCGAGCTTCCCTAGCTCCAATGTTGAAGAATCTTCCCCAGGCTTGGTTATTCTTGGGGCAATCCCGCTTGAAGTGCCCTACATCACCGCAACCAAAACAGCCTTGGTCGCGTCCATTCCCATTTCCACCTTGATTGTTGTTATTATTCCCTCCGCGGTTTCCATTTCCCGCCTGATTCCCGTTTCCATTCCGGTTTCCATTACCTCCCTGATTATTTCTATTCCCATTACCGTTTCCACCACGGTTACCATTCCCATTGCAATTTCCATTTCCTCTCTAACCACCATTCCCACGACCAGTACCATACTAGCGTGTATCCTTCGAATGACCAACCTTTCCACAAGTTTCACATTTTCCAATTCTGCATCGTCCAGTATGATGAAAATGACATACATCACATTTGGGCAAGGTGCCCATGTATCCCTTCCCTTTGTTCTCAGAACTTGCAGCACCAGTCCTGACCTCGGCTGGTGGGTTAGCATCTCAACGCTTGTTAACACTGTTGTTGTTTCCTTGGGTAACCTTCTTGAAATTTGAGAACTTCCTCTTGTTCTCTCCAGACGACTCGACATGAGTTTCTTTCTTCTTTCCCTCAGAAATCAAAAACTTGCCCAATCTGATTGCTTCTTTAGTCAGTGCCATGCTCAAGTCGATGGCTTCAGTAATTGTTGGTGGCTTGGAAGTAGTTACCATGCTCAGTATTTGGGGTGCCAATCCCCAAATGAAACGTTCAACTTGCTTGAACTCTGGTTCTACCATGTAGGGGACAACACGAGACAAATCATGGAATCTCTGCATGTACTCAGCTATCTTAGGACCATCCATTTTCAGATTTCAAAACTCGGTTTCCAACTTCTGAATTTCAGCCCTGGAACAATACTTCTTTCGCATCAGCTCTTTCAACTCATCCCAAGTCATAGCATACGCTGCAGCCTTACCTAGAGTCTGAACCTGAAGGTTCCACCATGATAGAGCTCCATCGAGGAATAGTCCAGAAATGTAAGTGACTTGATGCTCTGGCGCACACTTACTCATCCACAGCACCGAATTTGTCTTCTCAGCCCATCTCACAAAAGCTACGGCGCCTCCAGTGCCGTCAAAGTTCAGAGGCTTGCAGTCCAGAAACTGCTTGTAAGTACAGCCTGTACAAGCAACATCATTCACAGAAAGCATTAGCAAAACGCACTTGGAAATGTCCAAACGTATTGTAATGTGTCTTAAATGACTTAAACATTACCGTTAGGTGGGTTATTCCCTGAGGTGCCTCCGCTGTGTTCGGAGTGTAGGGCCTCATGTTGTGCGATTGCCTGTGAAATTCGTTCTTGTAATTCTGCCTTGGTTTTGGGCAACTGAGTGTTCCTTCGAGGAGGCATCTTCTAAGAAGAAGATTGTATAGGTCAGGTCTTATTTGTATAATAACTAGTACGTATATATAATAGCATTTATCATAGCCAGCAAGCATATAACATCACAATCATAGCACAAACATGTAAATCAACAATGTGTTTAATGAGAACATGACAATTGAGCTTTCATAAATCATCGACCACAACGTATTGTTACATGTTTTACAAAGTGTATCATATCAAAAGGAACACATGGTCACACTAGCCTTGTCCAACAAGTCTACTAATCTACAAACGTCATACAATCAAAAGGTGGTCTCCAAAAGGCTTCACAAGCTCAGCTCAATAGTGGTGCTCTCATCAAAAGTAATGCAACCTACATAAAACCAAAAACCAACTATGCTGATGGTGGTGGAGGAGGAGGTGGAGGAAAGAAAAGCAAGCTGCACACATGCGCAAGCTCCTCCTCAAGCTCATAGACATGACGCAGCAGATAACTGATCTGCTGATCGACGGTGAGAAATCGAGCATCAAACTCTGGAAAAGGAGTAAGTGGAGCAGGTGAATGTGAAAATGGAGACGGTGACGAACGAGGGGGAACAAAAGCCGGCTGACAAGGACACGGTAAAGGACGCGGAGTCAGCTCATGCTCCAAAATCCTGCGACTCATAACCTCAAACTGGAGCTGAATTGATAAAAGTAACTCATCCCGTGTATAGCCAACAAACTGAGATGGGTGGTAGGGATCTGAAATCGGCATAGTATAAGGTGGAAACCATTGGAATGGCTCATCAAGTGGTGAAGAAGTAAAAGGAGGAAACGGTGTAGACTGACGGATATGTGGAAAAGCTGCTGAAACGTAAGGGTCATGGCTAGGCTACTGGCCTGAAGTACCTTCCCCTGGACGGGGTGTGGGTATGTCCTGCAAGAAAATGATAGGTAAATCAACACGATGGACATCAGACTCCACAGGATGAAAAGGAGCAACATCAGCGGGTGCGGGTGCAAGTGGAGGAATAAGTGGCTCAATAACAGGAGGTTCAACGGGTGTAGGAACTGGATCAGGTATAAGGGGTGCAAAGTCGGGTAAACCAAAAGGAATAGGGTCATGATCAGGCATGGGCTCAGGATCAGCAGGTGCAAAATCAGGCATGGGCTCATGATCATGAATAGGGTCATGATCAGGCAGGCTGATCAAGAGGAACAAAATCTGGCTCAAGATCAAGCTCGGGGTCGTGTGGAGGAGATGGTGCAGCTGACATGGTCGTATCATCATCAGAATCAGTGGCATAGCGCTGTAATCTAACTGCCTGCAAAGCTGAAGACGTCACAGACTCAAAGGAATCTGAGACAGAATGCAAACTAGTATCAGAGGATAACTCGATAACAGGAATCTCAAGAAGTGGAATAGCAACAACGTCCTCATCTAGCTCTCTATCACCATGGGCGTCATTCGGAGGACCATCAACAAACAAATCAACGTCATCATCAAACAGATCATCAAAAGGCCAATCCTCAGGAGGGATGACCACTAGAGGAACAGGAGCGAGGATCGGTGCCACAATATTGTCGCAACCCCCGTCCCTTAACAAATCCGGGAACGGGCGGCCGCGGCCAGTTTTGGTGGTATCTTGTGTTTATCCATTTTGGCAGCGGAATTTTCATCAGGACCGTAGTTAGGAAATATTTTATCAGAGTAAAATACCACACTTTCATAATATTAAACACATGGGATAGAACCCCACTTTTAAGTACACACATTTCCATAGGAATAAATCCTATTTTTATTTAATAAAACATCTATTTATTTTAGGTAACTTTATTGCCACTTTTCCAAGCCTTCAGTGCTGTCCAGCTGACTTCTATTTGGCTTTCACATTTTGTTACCTGAAACGCGTTTAAAAACATTTTGTCAGTGGGAAATACTGGTGAGTGAATCCCAGTTTAATCAAGTTTAAGTAAAAACCATTGTACAGTATTGAGGGCGTTCACGCAATTATATTTGTTTCCAAGTCATACTAATTACCACCCACGGTACTGTCAACACGACTTATGGAAATGTTACGCCTCGCAAGGCAGTAACAAATTTTGTATACAAAACTCCAACATATCGATGATAATTATATCCATATAAATACTCAATAACTGCTTAATATATAATTAATCGTGTGAGGTTTTGTAAAAACAGTTTGCAAAAAGGAGATAACACACATTGCTGTCTTAGGTTTTCTGTAAGGGTTTCCTGGTGACAATCTATAAATTACACAAATGCACACGTGTTAGTATAATAACCCATTTTAACATTAGTAATACCCTCCCTGAGACGGCATTCCAATGACTACGTCGGGCAGAACCACGACAATCGGGCAGCCGTTACGGAACCCTAGATCAATCGGGCAGCGTATCTAATACGTATCCAGGGGTTATGATACTTACAACGGAGCAGAACTTCGTTATTTAGGGGGTATTATACCCGAGAATTATGCCTAATTCGTGAATTTTGAGAGAAAGAAAAGATCGTGAGCGAGTTTCGACTGAAGGCCGAGGCCCTCTTTATATAGGGCTATAATTCGAGTCTCTCGCGGCCCGCGTAAGAGTAAGCTAAGGCTTACGCGGCCCGCTGACGTGTGCGCGACTACAAATATTTTTACAATGAAATTACACACGATTTGGTTTTAAATTGATAAAAGTAATTATTACTTTTACATCAAAACACACACGAAAGAGGCAAGTGTACCCCGTCATATATGTAGTGAAGTATCGGTAAGAACCAAGTATCGATCCACGGAAATGGACGGAGAAATAATACTAGACCTTTTGCCACTAAATTACCGGTAAAAACATAAGTTGTTTTTGGTTTTAGTTAAACTAAAGTAAGCATAAATAAATACTTATAAAACATAGTAAATTATATATAAATAGCCTTGCTTAATACACAACCCAAGCATGTCAACTAAGTCAGTTTTGGCACTAAAAGCATTCGGTCAATTTTCCATTTTAAGACAATTAGTATCCCTTTCGGGAATCCTAACATGACAATCATTCGGAAAGTTAAAACGATAAACACACTTTAACAACCTAAAATTGTTCTTTAACGCGCAATTGATAAATGTCTATGAAAATCTCCTAAAAATAAGTTAGTCATCCGTTAGGAGTTTTCTAACCTCACTTAATCAAGGAAAGCAACACCGATAAACACAATGCAACCACTGAGATAAGCAAAAACTAGATTAAATCACAACCAAGTTCATTTTACAAATCTTGCACATAAATTCACCAAGATAGCAATTTTGGCCGAAACTACTAACTAAGCTAAGAAATCATGGCAAGTATTCATAACAACACCATCTAACCCGTTAGAGTCCTTCCGTGAGGGCAAGCTTTCTTGATTAACAATAATTACATTTTATTAAACCACTAACCATTTCTAGTATCATGATGCCCACATTTTAACCAAGTTAAACTAGTTAACCAAATTAAAAGTTTACTAATACATGATTAATTAAGCTTCATTTTTCAACTATCTTAACTAACCAAGCACCAATCATCCAAAACAATTACTTATAATCAAGAAATCAATATCAATAACAAGGTTGCAAACTAATCATCAAAGATAATCATAGAAAATACTTCCAAATGTCAATACAAACAAAGATTAACATACTAATGGCTATAATCAAGCAAGGAATTGTTGTGTTTTTGCCCAAAGGCTTACATTAATACATAATAATCAATCTAAATGCTTGAAACATAAAAAAATTATGGAAAGATTTGAGAAACCAAACCATAAACAAGCATAAGAATGAGAATCCGGATAGTAACCGAGCTAAACCGGGCAATGTGGCTTGAATCCGGGCTAAAGCTGATGCTTCCGGAGCCTGAAAATCGCCTGTGGAGCTCTCCAAAATTCCAGAGTTACGAACAGAATGCTTCTGTTCGCTTTCTATATTTTTTCGATGTCGCACGGTCGTGCACCGATCGCACGGCCGTTCACTTTATGCATTATTGTAGTTACTGTTCATGATATCAGCAGAGTTGACTGGTCTTCGGTCTCGCACGACCGTTCTTTATATGGCACGACCGTGCCATCTCGGGATTTCGTTGCACGAACAGCAGAACTGGTCGTTCATCACCGGGATATAGCTGATCATCGGATCCGCACGAGGTGCAAGGAATGGCACGACCGTGCGTCACCGAGATTATCTTGAAGGCCTTGTTGCACTAGTCGTTCATCACCGACTGATCTTGGTTTGTCGGAGATGCACGGTCGTTCCTCAGACCGCACGACCGTGCCACTTGCCCAGGTCAGTTTTCTAACAGAATGTCCGCAGCTTTGTCGTTTTGTCCGGAAAGTCCTCGTTTTCACTATCATCTTGTCCAGTATGCTGTTTTAGGACTGTAAACAAAAGTACACATAATTAAGTATCCGAATGACGATTTTACGGCCGAAAACGCATAAAATGGGGATAAAATGGCGGACTAAAATATGTGTAAATTAGTGAATATCAAATCTCCCCACACTTGAACCTTGCTTGTCCTCAAGCAAGCTAAACTAAAATGCAATAAAAGATAGAATCAAACAAGAACGATAATTTACACACTATTTTATTGAAAACAAATATAAACGGTTAGCCGGTTTTTCGAAAGACAACATCAAAAGACTCAAACCCAATAAGCATATGCAATTATATAGCGACAACCAAAAAGCCGTGACTTCACATTTAATTGACTCAACATGTTAATCTTCACACAACTCACAATGTTCACACACACTCGGTTTTATTTATGAAACATACATAAAATGTGTACGTGCAAACACTCAATGCCTCGTCAATGAAATGTTTAATATCATAAGCTTGTTATAAGATCTCGTCTCCACCAACTAACATGCGAAAAAGTGTAAATCAAGAGGTCTTTACGGGTTGTAACGTTAGGCTTGGGCGAAGGGTATGGAAATGGATATTTAAAGTGGCGAAACGATTAAAACTCAGTTTTAGCGTTTAACTAGCGACAAACAGTATAACTAAACATACAAATGCCTTAAAAAGGCGATTATTGTGCAATCGAGCTTATCAACAAAATTTTAACATTTAAGAATTCAAAATTGCTCGATTTTTGTCAACTATACCCTATTTTAGGGTGTTTCATTTTCTGTTTTTTTTATATATATATATAAACTAACAGGTTTATACAATGGAAAGTAAATTAAAACAAGTGCTAGTTAAACGATTATTTTAACCGAGTTTCAACACAAATAGGGTAAAAACATAAAAAGGCTAAATATGGCTAAGTGGCGATAATATTGGGTAGACAAAGGTAAACGTGAAGGCTCGACATGGTTAATCCTAAAGGGTAACATAGGGTTTACGGGAAACACAACACAAAGAACAAAGCTAACAACGAAGGGGTTATCTAGGTTCCTCTATCACTTTTACACAAATCCGCAAGTTCATGGTCTTAACAAGTATACTAGTGACAAGTTCTAAATTACACATAGCATCCGGCTCACTCCTATATCCGAAATGAACAAATATATAACAATATCAAGGCTCAAATATGCTCACGTAACGGAAGGAATGGGTAAAAGTGTGAAAACTATCATGCAAGTCTTTCTTTGTTTGTCACGCTTTCCGGTTTTCTTTTTCAAAAATATTTTGCTTGTCGAGTTTTTATCAAGTCCGAAGCTTTCTAAAACACAACCAACCGGTTTATTTACTAAAATATATACAGAAAACAGATATTTTAAATGAATTTTCTGATTTTTTTTAGAGGACAAACAAAGTTAACAAAGTTAACCCCCTCCCCACACTTGAACTTCACATTGTCCCCAATGCGAAACCAAAATATAGAGAAAAAGGATAATAGTACTCCCCTCAAGATGATATCTGATGAAATGAGACCTCCAAAGCTGTGTCTGTCATATCCTCCGGTCCAAGATATGTCGGATCTGCAAGTATGTCACATGTACACCAAAACAGAACAATAACAGAATAACATAAAAACCATAATGTACATAAATACTACCAATCCGAACAAAGACATAACAGAAAGTAAAGTGTTTGGAAAATAAAATACAATCTGAGGGTGTTTGAAATACTTAAGCAAAAAGAACACCCGAAATAACAAGTACTGAAATAGTAATAAAAACCACCAACGAAAAACACCATCATCTCCTACTCGTCATCACCATCATCATCTCTCGTGAAGGATGGGCCTGCATCACCATAACCAGGTGGGTTCCATGGTGGGAACCGTGGAGGGTGCTGAAAGTAGTCGGGATATGCATGATGCATCTCCCCGAACAAGTATGAAAATCCGGCACTCACCCCCTGGTATAAGCTCTCCTGGCTATGCCTAAGTTGATCCTGAGTGGCCCTGAGCTGATCCTGACTAGCCCTGATCTGGTCCTGGCTAGTCCTAATCTGGTCGATATAAGTCCCATGCTGCTCCTGCGTAACACGCATCTGCTGAAACTGCTGGTAAAACTCTGGCCAATCCTGATGCTGGTGGTAATCATGGTGTTGCGGCTCATGTCGCGGTGTCTGTGGCTGGTGTGGTGGTGTGTGCGCCTCATGCTGCTGAACTGCATGTTGTTCCTCCATTTCCTCATCCTCATCATCTGCTGGAAGCGGGGGCAATGGGCCCCAGACCTCATTGTTGAGCCCCCTCAACCTATCCCCGTGATCAGTCTCAGCAACTACCCCCATCGCTTTCAACGACCAAATATCAACATAAACACCATCGGTCACATGAGTGAGACTCTCAAGCACCTCATCAGTCATCATGTTTAAATTGTAAGCAATTTCGGTCACATATTGACCGCCGTGGATCTGACTGTTGGGTGTTCTACCTGAGCACTTCACAAAGTATTCAGCCATCCTTGCGGCTAGGTTGATGTGTACTCCCTTAACCAGCGCGTATAGAAAAATCAAATCCGGTGTTGGACAGTTCCCCAGACTGTCCATGCGACCGCAAATAGTGTGGCTAAACACATGATGCATCACTCGAACCAATGGGTCTCTCAACCGTGAAGCCTTAGACATTCTCGGGTCATAAGGGTCACCAATAGCATTTGCAGCCCAGAATGCAGCTCGTGCTTCATCAGACGGAAAGTTAAACTGCTCAGTGAAAAACTCAGAATCCATGTCTGCAGTTGTGTAGATACCCAGCCTCCTACCCAATCGACCTACCGACCAACTGTGCCATCGTCCGCCCAACCTAAAAGTTACCCGCTCCTTGTAGCGGAATTTTGGCCTTCTAGCAGCAATAGGTTTTTCATAGGCATATGTGGAGAAAAACTCTATCGTTAGCTCAAGATAGATGGGTCAGTCGACGGCTACTAAGAGTGCAAGCGGGATACTGATCATGTTTTCAAGTCTATCAAACTGATTGAGATCCCGCATAACGTCCCAATCCAACCTTCTGGGGACGCCAAATTGCCCGCGCCTTCTCCTTAAGGCGTCCCGTCGTGGGATACAAAGGGCTTCTCGTTCATCGTTGGGGTTAAACTGAAGGAAGGGATGATCCATCTGCATGAGGAATATAGTTAGAAATCATGGAACAGGAAAAATTTCATTCGAAAACAACAGAACACACAATTATGAAGGTTCTGTCAAACTGATCTGGGCGATTGGCATGGGCGTGCGGCCTGTCGCACGGTCCTGCGTCACCGAAATCGAGCAGATGTGGCCGACAAATGTCGTAACCGCACGGCCTGCGACCAACGGCACCACCGTGCAATACCGAGCCAACATCAGAATCAGTGAACAACCGGCAAGGCACGACCGTGCAACTCCGATTCTGCAGTTTTTCGAACCCCTGATCCAATAACAGCCTGATTTTTACAAATTTTAACAAGTTTTGGGCCAACAGGGGTCGGAATCTCAACCAGGTGTTCACGATATACAAGATTCTTGCAAGGGCTAGGGTTTCGATTTGTTTATGAAGAGAACCCTAGAGAATCCTTGAAGAATCGGATGAATCTAACCTAGAAAGCGAAGAAACTAAAAATCTACAAGAAGGAACATACCGTGCGAAGATATGGGTGAAACCGTGCGATTTAAGGCAAAAACGCTCTGGAACGGTCGGCAGCAGTTAGGGTTCGCGAATTGTGAATGGGGGCTGCAGATGAAGGTATTTATATTGGACAAATGACCAAGCTGCCCTTAGTCATTCGCACGGTCGTGCGACGGACCGCACGGTCGTGCGTCGCCGACATTTGGCTGACCCTTCGCGTTGTTCTCGGAAATGCACCGGGGGTGCGACTCACCGTTCCGTCCAGCCCGTAAACACACGGGCGTGCGACAGGTGGCCCGGCCGTGCCATATCTGTAGATCAGAATTTTTTGCAGTAAACAGTTTCAGCACCCTTTTCGGCCGTTTTTCGCCATTTTTACCATCCGCAAACTGTTCTAACATTATTCCCACGCAGACCCTTCACTCGGCACGTATAAAAACTGTACAAACTAATGGAAATTACCAAATACTCCTAAATTACGCTAAAACTAGAAAAACACAAAAAAGGACGATTTTACCCCTAAAGCGCTTTTGACGCTCTTGCTGCATTTTTGATCCGCGAGTCAGCAGCGTAGACTCTCTCCTCCCCACACTTATGATGTGTGCGGGGTTTGGAGCTCAATGACCTCCACCACCGACTCTATCGGCCCGTCAACGTATAACTTCAAGGGATGCCCATTTACTTTGAAAATAACGCCGTCCGCGTTCTCTATTGCAACAGTCCCATATGGAAATACCTCTTTAACTGTGTATGGGCCTTTCCAACGTGAATGAAGTTTCCCGGGAAATAAGCGCAACCGCGAGTTGTAAAGAAGAACAAGATCGCCCGCTTGGAATTCTTTGTGGTCCTTCAAGCGTTTATCGTGCAATCTCTTCGTGCGCTCCTTGTACAACACGGAGCTTTCATAAGTGCGTTGTTGCAACTCTCCCAATTCATGAATCTGGAGAAATCGGGCTTCACCTCCGGCTTTTAGGTCCAGATTTGCGGTTTTTAGAGCCCACATCGCTTTATGCTCCAACTCAACCGGAAAATGGCATGCTTTTCCGTAAACAAGCCTAAAGGGAGTAGTCCCAATAGGTGTCTTGTAAGCCGTACAGAAAGCCCACAACGCTTCATCAAGCTTATCCGACCAATCCTTGCGGTTTGCACCTACCGACCGCTCAAGGATTCTCTTCAGCCCCCGGTTCGTGACTTCCACCTGCCCGCTTGTCTGTGGATGATAGGGCGTGGATAAACGGTGATGCACACCGTAACGGGACAAAGCTCTTTCGAGCTGGGTATTGCAAAAATGCGTCCCTTTGTCACTGATAAGCGCTTTCGGGGCGCCAAACTGGGCAAATAAGCTTTTCAAAAATCTCACGACCACCCTGGCATCATTGGTGGGTAAGGCCTGTGCCTCCGCCCACTTGGATACATAGTCAACAGCGACCAGGATGTACTTATTACCTCGTGAGGGGGGAAATGGTCCCATGAAGTCTATCCCCCAGATATCAAAGACTTCACAAACCTGAATCCAGTTCTGAGGCATTTCATCACGTGCCGATATATTTGTCGCCCTCTGGCAAGCATCGCACGCTCTAACCTAACTCTGCGCATCACGAAATATAGTCGGCCAATAAAACCCGGAATCCAACACCTTCTTGGCGGTAAAGTTAGCTCCGTGGTGGCCTCCGGTAGGTCCCTCGTGACAATGGCGCAGAATATCGGTCGCCTCCTTCCCTGAAACACATCTCCTAATCACCTGATCAGCACCAACCCGAAACAAGTAAGGGTCATCCCAAATGTAGTGCTTGACATCCGCAAAGAATTTCCTCTTTTGCTGGTGAGTCAACCCTTTAATCAGAATCCCGCAAGCAAGGTAGTTCGCAAGGTCAGCGAACCATGGCGACTCATCGCATATTTCAACACTCATCAAAGACTCGTGTGGGAAGTTGTCATTTATGGAATCCCAACGCGCGTCCACGATGTCTCAATGCTCTAACCGAGATAGATGGTCAGCCGCTACATTCAACGCACCCTTTTTATCTTGAATTTCAATATCGAACTCCTGCAGCAACAAGATCCACCTGATCAGACGCGGCTTAGCGTCCTGTTTGCTGAAGAGGTATCTGATGGCTGCGTGATCAGTATACACAACGGTTTTCGAAAGCACCAAGTACGATCTAAATTTTTCAAATGCGAAAACGACCGCCAAGAGCTCTTTTTCTGTCGTGGTATAATGCTCCTGAGCGTCGTGAAGAGTTTTGCTCGCATAATAGATCGCATGAAAGTGCTTTTCTCTCTTTTGGCCAAGAACGGCCCCTATAGCGTAATCACTCGCGTCGCACATAATCTCAAATGGCAGACTCCAGTCTGGTGCAACTAAAATAGGGGCCTCAATCAACTTTTGCTTGAGAAGGTCAAAGGCCCTCAAGCAATCATCTCCAAATGCGAACGGAGCGTCTTTCTCCAACAAACGGGTCATGGGCCTAGCGATCTTTGAAAAATCCTTGATGAATCGCCTATAGAACCCCGCATGACCAAGAAAGCTCCGTATCGCTCGCACAGAGGTGGGAGGCGGAAGTCGTGAAATGATATCCACTTTGGCTGGATCGACCTCCAGACCAGCATGCGAAATCTTGTGTCCCAAAACTATGCCCTCCTTCACCATGAAGTGGCACTTTTCGCAGTTTAGGACAAGATTCGTCTCCTCACACCTCTTCAACATCCTTTTCAAATTTTCCAAACAATGATCGAAGGAATCCCCAAATACCGAAAAGTCATCCATGAAAACCTCCATAGAATCCTCGATCATGTCATGAAAAATTGCAACCATGCATCTCTGGAAGGTCGCTGGTGCAATACACGGCCCAAAAGGCTTCCGTCGGTAGGCGAACGTGCCGAAGGGACAGGTAAAGGTAGTCTTCTCCTGATCCTCGGGAGCAATAGGAATTTGGAAGTATCCAGAGAACCCGTCCAAGAAACAGTAATACAACTTCCCCGACAGACGTTCCAACATCTGGTCGATGAATGGAAGCGGGAAGTGATCCTTGCGAGTAGCATCATTGAGCTTGCGGTAGTCAATGCAAACTCGCCACCAAGTGACGGTACGGGTAGGAATTAGCTCATTCCTATCATTTGAAACTACAGTCATACCACCTTTCTTAGGTACAACCTGCACCGGACTCACCCACACAGAGTCAGAAATAGGATAAATCATGCCGGCATCCAACAACTTAATCACCTCCTTCTTCACCACGTCTTGCATATTCGGATTTAAACGCCTCTGATGCTGTGCACATGGTTTGTACCCGTCTTCCATCAGAATCTTGTGAGTACAAAAAGAAGGATTGATGCCCTTGATATCCATGATTCTCCATGCAATGGCTCTCTTATGAAGTCTCAGAACCTCGAGAAGCTGATTTTTCTCATCCTTTTCCAATGATGCCAAAATTATGACCGGTAAGCGACGCTCCTCGTCTAGAAATGCATACTCGAGATGTGGTTGGAGTTCTTTCAACTCCAAAGGCGTCGGATCTTCAACCGAAGGCTTTGCTTCCTCCTCTTTTACATGGCCAAATTCTAGAAACCTCTCAGGACTCTGGGAACCATCGTCACCAATCTGATAGACTGGCTGCTCGAAATCGTGGCCCTCCTGCGTAATGCCAATCAGGTCCCCACACGACAGACGTGTGTCCGAATCAATCTCGTCAACAGTGCCTTGAAAATGAGAGCACACACATGCGTCGACAATGTCGACATAGTAAAGCATGTCATCGTGACTTTGCGGATGCTACATTGATCTTTTAATATCAAATGTCACGTGCTCATCATTTACTCGGAGCGTGATTTGGCCAGCTGCCACATCAACAATCGTCCTCGCTGTGTTGAGGAATGGGCGTCCAAGTATTAAAGGCACTCTTGAATCTTCGTCCATGTCAAGGATAACAAAGTCCACGGGGAAAACAAATTTATCGATTTTTACAAGCATAATTTCCACAAACCCACGCGGATACTTTATTGAGCGGTCTGCCAACCGAATGCTCATCCTAGTGGGTGACGGCTCACCCAGATCCAGCTTAGTAAAAACCTTATACGGCATAAGGTTGATACTCGCTCCCAAGTCAGCCAATGCATGGCTAACAGACATGTTTCCAATCAAACACGGGAGCGTAAAACTACCCGGATCTCCCATTTTCGTGGGCAGACGGTTTTGCAGAACGGCGGAACAAGATTCATTCATCACCACACATGATATATCCTCGAGCTTCTGTTTATTCGACATGATATCTTTTAGGAATTTCGCATACTTTGGCATCTGGGCCAAGGCTTCAACAAACTGTATATTAATGTGTAGTTGCTTAAACAACTCAAGAAACTTACCGTATTGCTCTTCGTTTTTCTGTTTCTTCAGCCTGCCTGGATAAGGTACTGGTGGAGTGTAATCTTTGACCGGCTCCTGGACTTGTGCTGTACTTGCTGGGCGTAGCCTGGCTTGCACCTCGTCCGGTGTGTCAGTCGGGACCGCTCCAGTGATCGGTGATGAGTCCGATATGACGGGTCCGGTAGTTTTTCCACTCCTGGTCATGATCGCATTCACGTACCCTCCCGGGTTTGGTTCTGTATTACCCGGAAGACCACCTGGGGGTCTTTTGGACATCATCTGCGCCAGCTGACCAACCTAATTCTCGATATTCTGAATCGAGGCTTTCTGACTCCTCATTTCTCCCTCGTTAGCTAGAAAACGATCTTCGCTTTGTTGGTATCGTTTTTCGGAGCTAGAGAGAAGCTGAGCCATCATATCCTCCAGCTTGGAACTAGATTGAGGGGCCTGCTGGTGGGAGCTATTCCCAGTGCCTTGATTCTGGTACGAATATGGACGCTGCTGGTAAGGTTGGTTGTACTGCTGGTACTGCTGACCCTGCTGGGGCGCTGGAGCACGCTGAGTGAACCCCAATGGGTTCTGATTACCTGTGTTCGCTCGCCACCCAAAATTTGGGTGATTTCTCCAACCGGGATTATAGGTGTTGCTGTAGGGATTGTTCTGCGGCCTCACCTGATTACCCACAAAATCTACCTCTTCGTGGCTCTCATACACGACTCCCTGAAAGCATGCACCAGGCTCATGTGACACTCCACACTGGTCACATCCCGAACCGGCTTGTGCAATCATCTGCGACTTCTTGAATTTCGCTGAAAGAGCCGAGATTTGTGCAGTAATGGCCGTGTAGTCATCCACCGCATGTGCTCCTGCGCGAGATGATGATGCTGCCCGGCCTCTATCCCCTTCATGACGCGAGCTGGACTTCAACGCAGCTTTTTCTATAATATCATACGCTTCCGTCAGCGTCTTAGTTCCAAGATCGCCTCCCGCGTTCACGTCTAGTCGCTCTTGTGTGTGGTAACTGAGCCCCTGATAGAACGTCAAAACCAGCTGTCGCTTGGAGAAGCCATGATGTGGAACATCAATCAACAAATCTTTAAATCTCTCCCAGGCTGCGTGCAATGACTCTCCCTCGTCCTGGCAAAAGGAAACAATCCGGTTCCGAAGCTTGTTTGTTTTCTCAGGCGGAAAATATTTCTGCATAAACTGCTCCGCCAACTAATTCCAGGTCCTGATGGACCCGGCTGGAAGTGACATAAGCCAAGCTCTAGCTTTGTCACGCAACGAGAAAGGAAACAACCTCAACCGAATTGCATCCTCCGAAACACCTGTAATCCTAAATGTCGAACAAACAGCGAGAAAAACAGCAATATGCCTCCCAGGATCTTCATGCTCACGTCTGTCAAACTGTACAGAATTCTGCACCATGTTAATAATACTAGGTCTAATTTCAAAAGTAGGAGTATCTATAGTAGGCTGAAGGATACTCGGCTCCAGGCCTGCCCTTCCGGGCCGATTTGTTTCATTCAAAGGTCGGTCGTCGTCCGCCATGACGACTCTCTCCTCATCCCCTGAGCTTTCGTCTTCAGAGATTATCACCGGCTCGTCAATTGCATTTGCAATGCGTTGCGCAATGACAAGTGACCTTTCGCGCAGCCTCTTAATTCTTCTTAGGTTATGCGCTGGTTCGTCAGTCGGCTCAGCAATAGCGGGCGCGGGAGTTGAGGACATCAACCTGCAAACGAAAAACTGACACAATGAATATTTTATTAATATAATAATGCTGTTTTTTTTTTTTTGCTGAAAAGAAACAGAATATTATTTTAAATGGGCTGAAAAATTTTATAAAAATCCGAAAATGGGCTGAAAAATTTATAAAAATCCGAAAATGGGCCGAAATTTTTATAAAAATTAAAGCAATGAAAATAATCGAATCGGCTAGTGTAAAAACGATTTTTAAGAGCCAAAAATTCAATGAATAAATGAATAAATAAATCCGGATTAGAACAAATAAATAGAATAAAAATTTACAAGTGTACAAAAGAATCACGAAAATGAATAAATTAAATTAAAAGCAAGAAATATTAACAAATAAATCAACAAATAAATAATCACGAAAATATACACAAATATTAACAAGTATATACACCGATAACACAATGACTCGGGTCGTTCCTAAAGCTCGCCAGTCCCCGGCAACGGCGCCAAAAACTTGACGTGTGCGCGACTACACATATTTTTACAATGAAATCACACACGATTTGGTTTTAAATTTATAAAAGTGATTATTACTTTTACATCAAAACACACACGAAAGAGGCAAGTGTACCCTGTCATATATGTAGTAAAGTATCGGTAAGAACCAAGTATCGATCCACGGAAATGGGCGGAGAAATAATACTAGACCTTTTGCCACTAAATTACCGGTAAAAACATAAGTTGTTTTTGGTTTTAATTAAACTAAAGTAAGCATAAATAAATACTTATAAAACATAGTAAATTATATATAAATAGCCTTGCTTAATACACGACCCAAGCATGTCAACTAAGTCAGTCTTGGCACTAAAAGCATTCGGTCAATTTTCCATTTTGAGACAATTAGTATCCCTTTCGGGAATCCTAACATGACAATCATTCGGAAAGTTAAAACGATAAACACACTTTAACCACCTAAAATTGTTCTTTAACGCGCAATTGATAAATGTCTATGAAAATCTCCTAAAAATAAGTTAGTCATCCGTTAGGAGTTTTCTAACCTCACTTAATCAAGGAAAGCAACACCGATAAACACAATGCAACCACCGAGACAAGCATAAACTAGATTAAATCACAACCGAGTTCATTTTACAAATCTTGCACATAAATTCACCAAGATAGCAATTTTGGCCGAAACTGCTAACTAAGCTAACAAACCATGGCAAGAATTCATAACAACACCATCTAACCCGTTAGAGTCCTTCCGTGAGGGCAAGCTTTCTTGATTAACAATAATTACATTTTATTAGACCACTAACCATTTCTAGTATCATGATGCCCACATTTTAACCAAGTTAAACTAGTTAACCAAATTAAAAGTTTACTAATACATGATTAATTAAGCTTCATTTTTCAACTATCTTAACTAACCAAGCACCAATCATCCAACACAATTACTTATAATCAAGAAATCAATATCAATAACAAGGTTGCAAACTAATCATCAAAGATAATCATAGAAAATACTTCCAAATGTCATTACAAACAAAGATTAACATACTAATGGCTATAATCAAGCAAGGAATTGTTGTGTTTTTGCCCAAAGGCTTACATTAATACATAATAATCAATCTAAATGCTTGAAACATAACAAAATTATGGAAAGATTTGAGAAACCAAACCATAAACAAGCATAAGAATGAGAATCCGGATAGTAACCGAGCTAAACCGGGCAATGTGGCTTGAATCCGGGCTAAAGCTGATGCTTCCGGAGCCTGAAAATCACCTGTGGAGCTCTCCAAAATTCCAGAGTTACGAACATAATGCTTCTGTTCGCTTTTTATATTTTTTCGATGTCGCACGGTCGTGCACCGATTGCACGACCATTCACTTTATGCATTATTGTAGTTACTGTTCATGACATCAGCAGAGTTGACTGGTCTTCGGTCTCGCACGACCGTTCTTCATATGGCACGACCGTGCCATCTCGCGATTTCGTTGCACGGACAGCAGAACTGGTCGTTCATCACCGGGATATAGCTGATCATCGGATCCGCACGGGGTGCAAGGAATGGCACGACCGTGCGTCACCGAGAATATCTTGAAGGCCTTGTTGCACTGGTCGTTCATCACCGACTGATCTTGGTTTGTCGGAGATGCACGGTCGTTCCTCATACCGCACGACCGTGCCACTTGCCCAGGTCAGTTTTCTAACAGAATGTCCACAGCTTTGTCGTTTTGTCCGGAAAGTCCTCGTTTTCACTATCATCTTGTCCGGTATGCTGTTTTAGGCCTGTAAACAAAAGTATACATAATTAAGTATCCGAATGACGATTTTACGGCCGAAAACGCATAAAATGGGGATAAAATGGGGGACTAAAATATGTGTAAATTAGCGAATATCACCCGCGTAATAGGGGTGTAGCTGCTAGGGTTGTTGATTCGTCGGTATAGGTTCGACATGATCATGACACGTGGCGGCTCCGGGGCTCGCCTAGTGTCTTGACGGTCGCGGCCCGCGTAGGCAGTAGCCAAGGGCTATGCGCCCCGCGAGAGCCTCAATTTTCTTGTTTTTAATTAATTTTAATAATATTAAAGGCATTTGGGGTCCGTTTTCACGTATGGGGTATATTTTAGGACATATTGGGATATCTTAAATATTTTTAGGGTGTCGAAAATATTTTGAGGGTTGTTATAAATATGCTCACCATCAGGATGCCCGATGATAAGATGATCATGGACTGGAATGGGAACAACAAAAGGATCCTCGTCTTGAATACCATCAGCAAGCGGTAAGTCATCTCCAAAATCAGGCAACGCGAATGGCTGGAAGTAATCCTCGTCGTCTGATAGCATATCTGGGTCGCTCTCAGTATCAGACGTAAAGATCTCTGGCTCCGGTGCGATCTCGTCATCGGAAACAATAGCCATAGGGTCATCAGTGTCGGACAATCCGCTATCGGATGAAGACATAGTGTCTGTAACAGAACAATTATAACATATGCACATATATTAACTATTATCATTCAGTATGCAATCAAGACAATGTATCATGAAATCATGTATCCTCATTATTCCTCACAAATCCTTTCTATCCTTCCTAGTCTATCCCAGACTAGCCCACAAATGTAAACCTTGCAATCATGTTTCTTGTCTTTCCGTTTGTAAAAAAAATGTTTGTTCCATGGATCTGGGCGTTTCGTGTATGCAATGAAAACACGTTGTAAAAATATTTTTCGTGAGAGCCCTAAGGATTGTAGTCTAGACTCGACAAAGAATCCTAGTTCGCTACAATCGAAGCTCTGATACCAAATTGTCACACCCTGACTTTTGCGGAAGCGTGATTATGTGTGACTTGCTTAATATCATTGCATTCAACGATAACAAACATCTATATGATAAAACTAAAGATGTTCATCCATTAATTTAAGTTTAAAACATCACAAACAACATCGTCTTAAACTCAAACACAGACTTCAAATCCATAATACAAACCATGCAAATTGTTTTAGTGTTCCATAAGGACTCGACAAAAGACATTAATAAAAACCAGGCTTGGGAAGATGTGCCTTATCCAGGATAAGACACACTACCCAAACCCTTAGACTTCGGATGACATCTTTTATTCCCAACATTACTTGAAACATCCAAACGCCCGCCAAATCCACATATAATTCCCTGAAATACATGTAGTTTGAAAACATCAACAAAAGTTGAGTGAGTTCATGTGTTTGTATGTGTGCACGAATAAACTTTTGAAATCATTGTAAGTATGTATGTTTTGTAAACCCGGTATGAAAGCAAACAAGGAAACAGATCAATCAATGGTTTGCAAGGCCATTAACATGTGTGCAACGGCGTAGGAAGGCTCAAACCTAGCAGATTTTGTACCGGGCCTCCGGCTGTAAGACATAGTCACCTCATGTGCCAAACCCCGGTCCACATGGGTGTGGGCTCACTACACCCAAATAGATCTATCACTCATGCCCCTCGGTCCTAACACGAGGATTAATGGCCTTAAGAGTGCACCTACCCATTCACATGATCTATAGTTCATTCCTTAGCTAACTATACAATTTCTAATTGTTTGTAAACATTTTGTAACATGTACTTCACCCCCGAAGTTATAAAACAAAACAGTTAAAAGAAAAGGGGGACATGAACTCACAGTTTTATGTTCTTCGAATCCGACTGTAACTCAAAGTTTCCTCTGGTGTACACGACTACCTACAACGTACTACGGTCTATTAGACAAGTGTGTTGTACTTGACTTAGTATTAATTAGTGTCTTTGAGTTATGTTTTATTGTGTCTTCAATATTATTCCAAGTTATATAATTATTTGTTAAAATAATAAACATTTTAACTAAAATTATATTTATTAAATTTTGGAATAATAGATAAAATAATATATTTTAGCTTGTTACTTTTTATGCATTTATACATGTATATCCTTCCCAAGGATGGGTGTATTTGTATTCGTATTCTTATACTTGTATATTTTTGCCAAATATCGGTGGCGTATTCCGGTGTGTATTTATACGTACGAGAATACGTATTTTCTTGTAATTATCAAGTATTTTATACTTAACTTTTCCGGAATAATATTTCTAATAAAACATCAATATATATTTTCAACATATATATTTTAAGAAATATTACATAGAAAAGTTATTCATAATTTTTCTCTTGGCAAAAATATTTATAAATCTCATACAAGTCTCAAAAATAATATATTTCTAAGTCTAACTTAGAAAATATATGTGTAAACTTATTTTCACCCAAAAATAATGTATTTCATGTTTATTCAAGAAAATGTATTTTTCACTCCAAAAATAATGTATTTCATGTTTGTTTGAGAAAATATATATTTTCTTCTAAAAATAATACATCTTCTAATAATTCCAAAAAAAATATATATTTTTACTTGCCAAAAATAATATATTTTTCTCCTTGTCAAAAATATAATATATTTTGTAATAATTGTAAAAATTGTATTTTCATTCTCTTGGTGTCCAAAATACTAATTACCAAAATATACTTATGAATAAAATTTCTGGAATATTTTTGTGAGTTATATTCCTTTGTTTGGTTTCTCCAATATTGTGGGTATAATTTGTATATTTATTCCTTGGAATTTTGGTAATATTTTGGATTGTAATTTTTGGTATTTTGATGAGTTATATTATTTCAAGTCCTAAAATAATATAACTAATACACATAATATACAAATAATCACACACATGGTGACTTCTAAATATATATTTCCTAAATACATATTTAGTCACTTTTATTTATAAAAACTAATCTCCAATATTTATAATTTTTGTAACAAAAATTATGGCAAACTTTATATAAAAATTCATGGTTTAAAATATACTTGTAAATATTTGTTTAAAAATATTTGTCTAAGTGTTTA
The DNA here is from genome assembly GCF_002127325.2 of Helianthus annuus. Classification (NCBI taxonomy): domain Eukaryota; kingdom Viridiplantae; phylum Streptophyta; class Magnoliopsida; order Asterales; family Asteraceae; genus Helianthus; species Helianthus annuus. The sequence goes on from NC_035446.2 coordinate 59,743,214, forward strand.
ATTTTTAGAAAAATTTTTTGCCATAGTTTCCCCTAAAAATGGAGGTTTCCATGCCTTCAAGGCATATCATTTTCTTTTGTAAATCAACACAATCAACAACAAATCAATCTACACTTACTGATTTTGCCAAAATCAAGCATAAACTACTACCTCATGAACTTGAAATTTATAAAAATGTGTAGTAACTTACTAGTGTATTTAGTAAGTCTAGTTACCCTTTAAAGTGTGGTTGTTTATTTAAAAACTTCCTTCTTGAAGAAATTAGATCTTCACAACTTGTAATTAATTTTTCTAAAAATGTTTTCTTCTTAGATTTTTCTTGTTAAATACATGATCCTACACTTGATTAACCACTAAAAATGTGTTTTATTTCTTTAAGAACCAAGATTAAGTAAACTTTGTATTTTTAACTTGGTTTCTTGAAAAATCATTCTTGAAATCTTAGATTTACAAGACTTTATACTTACTTTGATCATCCCTTAACAAGAAAACAACCTATTCTTTCAAGTTCATGATTTACATGAGGATGATCTATTGATCTTTAACATTTTCATTCTCTCATCTTGCTAGATTATGTCTTTAATCACTATCTAGCAAGATCATATGATGATCTACATCAATAACATGAGTAAACAACAATCAACAAGCATAACAACACATAAACATCATGATTTCTTATGATTTTAAGCTTATGAGCAAGTTTCAAGTTCAAGATTCTTAGTGTTCATCATGATCAACAACTTGTATCTTCTTTTAACCACTAAAATAAGATATAAAATGAAGTGTAGAGTGTTCTTACTACTAGCTCAAGGCCAGGGATGATTACTTAGATGAAATGGAGTGGATAAAAGCACATGAGAAAGGTCCTTCAACTTCCACAAGCTCCAAGCTTCGTTATACACCTTCTAATACCTTTGTGATTACTTGAAATTGGATGAAGATGAAGTGAAGGTGGTGGTATGGTTGTTGTTGTTCTCGGCCGAACCCAAAGAAGAAAGGAAGAATGAGAGTGGTGTGTGTTGTGTAGTTTAGAGAATGATGAACTTATGTCTTGTGGTTAACTTATAAATCTTCTAACACACAATTTTTCATTGGTTCTTATGTTTTATAAAGTGAAACATGATCCAATATAATATGTAAATAAAATCTTGATGTGGGGCCCTTGTTGGTTGATTACTAGGTGGGGAGGGTCTAGGCTTAGGTAGTAACTAATAGTTAGTTTATGTAGTTAAAATTCAAGTATTAGTTAGGTTAGTTAGTTACTAGGTGTTATATGATGTGTTATGATGTTCGGGAACCGTAACTAGCTTGGTAATGTTAAAACAATGCTTCTAGTGAAATTTTGGTATTTCGGGTAGTGTCCTGTTGTTCGGTTGGTTACCGGTTCGTTAAGGTGCTAAACTATGCAGTTTAGTGTGCTTTATGTTACCTTTCGTGACAGTTTTGATTCCCGACACTTAGGAAAGTATTCTGAGCTATTTAACCATATTTTTGCATGATATCCTAGTGTTTAAATGCTGAATTTTGTTGATTTTTGCTGAATTCTGCAGTTTGTGTATGTTTTAGGCACTTTCCGGCACTTAAACTATCAACAGGAAGGCAGTTTTGTGATCCTTACTTTCCTACACACTATACTAGTGTAATACTTGGTTTCTGGCTTATTCTGTGTCTTAATACAATGTCTATCTATGTACTGAACTTCGTCATCATATTTCTGATTTATCTGATAACCGTGCTAACTGTGTTTCGTGCATCATTTGAGTCAATAAAGTTTGCATGTAATAATGATATATCATTTGCAATATGCGATGCACATGTATGTATAAGGCAATAATCAGAAAGCAATTCTAGTCATTAATTGTAATTCAGCACAGTCGTTAAACACTAATCATTGTTTAATAATTGTACGGATACCTGAAATTTTGACAGTTGTCACATAGTATTTCTTGGGATGGAATACGGTTAATTTACTATTTATATTTCATGTCTTAAGTGGACTAGACGGAACTCTATCTGAAAGTCCCCACACAATTTATACTGATTAATTGTCGGGCCTAGCAAAAGGGATATTACTTAGTAGCGCTATTAGGTCTAACAAACCTCACACCGTGCCGCAGAGGACGGGAGTGAACTATTATTCCTGGGAAACTAGTCAATGATGATAGACATTGACTTAGGGCATAAACATGACTATAGTTAGTTTCAGTATGGCACGAGTTTAGTAGCTTAAAACGATGGGGTAGCTCCCCATGACGTGTTTTATAAAACAGAGTAATTTAACAACCTACGTTTTTGGAACAACACTGATAAACTGTGAACTCGCCACCTTTATGTTGACACGCTATTACATGATTTGCAAGTCGTTAGATACTTTGCTGGAGTTTGCACGGTGGAAGAGTCATTGTGGTGAAGAACCATTGTTGGGTTCTTGTTAAACATTATGAACTTTAAACTATTACTTGTGGTTTAAATTTTATGCTTCCGCTGGTACTTAAACTTTGTTTTGGTCTTTTAAGTACTTAGACACTAATGGTATTGATGGTGATGGGTTTTTATTCAATATGATTGGTAGCATGATCCTGGTCGGTCACACGCCCCGCGGTAATACTTTGCAGGTGGAATTTGGGGGTGTGACAATTAACGACGTGAATTACGTTATATTGTTTACTTTAAGGATAACTCAACGCGAAACCGAGCTCTAAACTGAACTAACTAGCAAAATCATTAAGGAAATAAATATCTCAGACTTATTCGTAATCATGTTTATATAACTTGTATGTGTGTATATATATATATGTATATATATATATGTATATATATATATATATGTTAGTAAAAAACCGAACCTAGACGCGATAATATATATATATATATATATAGGGGAAGGATGTATAGAAAACCCACTTTAATTTAGAAAACCCGGGAAACTCAAAGCTGCCGATGTTTTTTTTTTTGAAAAAATTTACACATCTTATATACATGTTTTTAAGGGTTTTGGGCAAAAAAAATCAAAAAAACGCCGAGTAGATATTAAAAAAAAAAAATAAACAAGTTTTGGTGTAACACATGTTACATTCATCTGACATATTTGTAACATGTGTTATACCAAAACTTGTTTATTTTTTTTTAAAATATCTACTTGGCGCTTTTTTGATTTTTTTTTTTTTTGCCCAAAACCCTTAAAAACATGTATATAACATGTGTAAATTTTTTCAAAAAAAAAAAACCATCAGGAGCTTTGAGTTTCCCGGGTTTTCTAAATTAAAGTGGGTTTTCTATAGATACTTACATTATATATATATATATATATATATATATATATAGGGTAAGGTTCATTTGAAAACCTCTCTTATTGTGATAACCGCGAGAACAATGGGAACACAAAAAAATACCTAAAAAATCCAAAAAACACACAAATTTTTTTTTTAGTATTTTTCTAATAAAAATCGCTATATTTCTTTACCAAAAAAAAAAAAACTTTTTTTTCGAGTAACAGTTATGGATGCACATGTGCATATGTATCATTTCTTGTACAAATTCCATAATATATTACCAGTAGTAGAAAAATGCACTTTAATTTACATAACAATCCGCAATACACTAATTTTTACATTACCAATATTAAGAATGCACATGTGCATCATTATGTATAACCATCATATAACGTGTTTTGGTACAAAAAGTTTGTGATTTTAAATGATGAAGTAGGCCCATATACATGTGTTTTGGTTAGTTATATGTAGTGGTTGATGGTTTGATTATATTTGTCACTTTATGATGTAATATGTTGTTTGGATGGTATAAAGGGTGTTAATGTACATGTAATAAAGTGAAATATTGGTAATAGTATTGTATTATGGATGGTAGGAGGCAATGGTATTGTATTACTGATGGTAGGAGGTAATGGTAGTGTATTATGGATGGTATGATAGATGAAAGGGAAGGTGTTATCGCAGCCCCTGACCCCTACCCCGGGAGAGGGCGCCGCGAGACTCAGAACTGGCCGCGAGACCCAGAACTGGTGGTATCGGTGTTTATTAATTTGGCAGCGGAATACATCAGGACCGTAGTTAGGAAATATTTTTATCAGAGTAAAACACCAACTTTTATAATATTAATTTATTGGGATAAAACCCAAGTTCATTTGACAATACATTTGTAGGGATAAACCCTAATTATTGAAAACAAAACGTCTTGTTTATTTAGGTAACTTTTATAGCCACTTTTCCAAGCCTTCAGTGCTCTCCAGCTGGCTTCTATTTGGCTTTCATATTGTGTTACCTGAAACACGTTTTGAAAACATTTTATCAGCAAGAAAAGCAAGAAATACTGGTGAGTGCATCCCAGTTTAATCAAAACATTTTTATCACTTTTACAGAATTGAGGGCATCCTGAAGGGGTATGGTCCCAAAAAGCCGCGCAAACCTTTTTCAGGCTGCGCGCTAGACCATACTCCTTATTCAACAAGCTGATCAATACTAGACTCGCACGGGCTACTTAAACAAGGACTGACCTCGCTCAAGGTCCAAACAAGAGAGAACATCAGTTTCAGTAACTTAGCATTCTGAATAAGAGCCTTCAGCACCGATAACCCTGCGCGGGCTAGTTACGTGCTCAGCAAGGGTCACGCATGAGTTAGAGTGCAAAGCCACTTCAGAGAGTACACAAGGTACAAGTGGTAGAAGAAAGAGCCAATCAGCGTCCACCAGGCCGTGCTCTATCGTGCTCCACGATCGTTTGACGTGCAGGAGACAATAAGTACACAAGGACGTCTACGTGGCACCAATCAGGGGGCGACGACACCTGCCCCATGATCTCCAGTTACCTGCTGATGGCAGAGGGACAGCAAGGCCGACAATAGGGACATGTGGCTCCAATCAAGGTGCGCCAGCACCGGAGATCTTCTAGAAGACACTAACGGTCGATACTTGTGAGACAAGAAGGATATTCTCTGTTGTCGCCTTCCGGCCCAAGGCCCATCAGCCCATCTCTTCTTACACCTCTCCGGCTATAAATAGAGGACCTTCATGCACAGGTTAAATCATTATGCTCCCTTCACTCTCACTCTTAACACACACTTATTTCCTCAAAGCAGATACTTATTCTCACGCCAGAGTCTGGTTAAGAGGGAAACCCCCATATTCCCCTCTTAACGAGCTAACGGTGTTCTGTTTTGCAGGAACATCGGACCATCAAGGAGCTCAGGAAAGTTATAAGAAGATTAACCCTCATGTTTGAAACATAAACCAAACTAAGTAACTCTAAAATTAGTTCCGTGTTTCTTCATTGGCGCCCACCGTGGGTTTACAATCAATTTCATCTTCTTTTTTCTGAGTTTTTGCTGTTCTCTTGATCATGGCTGGTCAAGGGATAATTCCCGACTTCGGTTTCGGCACGAACTCCAATGTAGGATTGGGGGAGGACAATCAAAATGTCCAAGCCCGACCTGTTGAGGAGATAGGAGAAATCGAAATAACAAACACTGGGGGACCCCGCACGAGCATCACTCGCATCACTCCAACGGGAACCCCAGGAAGTAATGTTGCTGGTCCTTCAAACCCAGCTCCAAACCCAAACATTTCGGCGTTACTAGGGCTACCAGAAGGCGAGACTTTAGCCTCTTGGTACGCCAAACAGATTGCTACCATAAATGTTGCGTATCAGTCTTTGAGCGCACAACAAGCAATTCTGCAAGCTGAACCATCCTTGGTTACACCTCCGGGTCCAAGTCAGGGGGCGCGCTAGACACCCCCGCAGCAGAATATCCAAGGAAGAACCAACATACCTCCTCCCCTGAGAAGGCCAAGTGTGCACGACACGCGCGACACACATGGGGAGACAGGCAGTTATTATGACCATCCGTCAAACGTTAAAAGGGGTCCAGTTCATAGCCGGCTTGGGCCGCGCAACATGAACAACGAATGGGATGACACAGACCCAAACGATCCAACTTGGCAAGATGACGAGGGGTCTTCAGTCTTCAACCGCTTACAGAAGAATCATGAATCTTACAAGCCAAGGCAGGGCATCGCATACAGCGAAGAAGCGGAACGAGACTTCAGCCTTGCCTATAGGCCAGCTGAAGCTGTAGAACATTCGAAGTTCATTCCAAAGATTGCTCTAGCCCCGCTATCAAAAGAAAAAATACCTCCAACAGTGGGAAAGTTCAATGGTCTAACTGATCCTGACGATCATGTTCGAGTATTTACAGGCGTTGGTGTTATAGAAGGATGGAACATGCCAATGTGGTGTCATCTGTTTATCCAGACCTTCACAGGGGCTGCTCGCGCCTGGTTCGACATTCTTTCGCCTGGAAAGATCACGTCATGAGTTGACTTCAGAACCCAATTTATAAATCATTTCAGCCAGCAAAGGCGTTATCGGCGCGACACAGCTGAAGTAACAGGCATCTGGTGTAGAGACAACGAGGGGCTAGAAGATTTCATCACTCGCTTCAACAAGGAGTGTTTAGAGATTGGTGGTGTAAATGAACAATTGATGCGCGCTCACTTCAAGAAAGCCATTCGATGTGATAGTCTCATCAGGACTATCACAGGAAAAGATGGTATGCCTAAGGAATGGGACAAACTCATGGAGGCCGCAAAGATAGTAGCGCAAACTGAAGAATCATTGGCCGGTACCAAGAACTATTACATTGGAGATCGTTTTTCCAAGGGAAGCTCGCGCGATAACAACAGGCGAAACAAAAACAGATACCCTGGATGGAAAACAAACCAGTCCAGCGGTTTTGATGAAAGGCCTCGATTTAGAGAGGACGCGCGAGACACAGTCGGTCGCATTAGTTATCGAAAGGCGAATAGGAATGAGAATCAAGAAAAGCATTGGACTCCGCTCATAGAGACACCGAAAGAGGTGCTCATGATGGAAAACCATGACTTCAAGGCACCAAAGCCTATGACGAACAAGAAGGGGCAAGACCCAAACCTGTACTAAGATTTTCACAATGATACAGGTCATCTGACGGATGACTGTATCAGTCTAAGGCAAGAAATTGAAAAAGCACTGAAGAGCGGAAAGTTAATTCATCTGGTTAAAAACGTGCACAAGGAGACGCGCCAGATTCAGAGGAATGATGACCAGAAGAAGGTTAGACGTTTAGAGACGCACATGGTCAATGGACCAAGATACAGCGCGAGAGACAAAGGCAAGCACCCATTCGAACCAGCATAGCAGGAACAACAAGTCATCTTCCCGGTAGTGCGCGGAGGACCACGCGCCCCGCGCCCCATTGTCATTACCGGCATCATAGGTCACTATGAAACAGAATACATCTTCATCGATCCCGGGAGTACAGCTGATATCATTTATGAACAATGCTTCAATCAGTTCGATGATGAAGATAAAGCGCTCCTCGAACCTGTTTATTATCCTCTATCAGGATTCTGTAATGAGATGGTCTTCCCACTAGGACAACTCAGTTTCCCTGTCACGCTATCTGACGGGAAACATTCAAGAACCACAAATTTTAACTTCATGGTGATGCCAGTCAACTCAAGGCATGATGTTTTGATTTGTCGAGAAACTCAAGGAGAAATGAACATGGTAAGCTCCACACCCCACCCAGCCATTGGCTTCCTAACAGAGACGGGGGTGGCGATTATCTATGCAAAGAAGGAAGTGATGGCAGCTGAGGATGCACGCCCAATCAAAGCGCCAAAAATTTCAACAACTAAGCCAGAAAAATGGGTCTTGAACCACAAGTACCCAGAACAAATGGTGACGATAGGCCATGCAATCTCACCAAACATCAGGACGCACCTCAAGCAGTTACTGCTCCACGATCGTCTGACGTGCAGGAGACAATAAGTACACAAGGATGTCTACATGGCACCAATCAGGGGGCGGCGACACCTGCCCCATGATCTCCACTTACCTGCTGATGGTAGAGGGACAACAAGGCCGATAACAAGGACACGTGGCTCCAATCAAGGTGCGCCAGCACCAGAGATCTTCTAGAAGATACTAACGGTCGATACTTGTGAGACAAGAAGGATATTCTCTGTTGTTGCCTTCCGGCCCAAGGCCCATCAGCCCATCTCTTCTTACACCTCTCCGGCTATAAATAGAGGACCTTTATGCACAGGTTAAATCATTCTGCTCCCTTCACTCTCACTCTTAACACACACTTATTTCCTCAAAGCAGATACTTATTCTCACGCCGGAGTCTGGTTAAGAAGAAAACCCCCATATTCCCTTCTTAATCAGCTAACGGTGTTCTGTTTTGCAGGAAGATTGGACCATCAAGGAGCTCAGAAAAGTTATAAGAAGATTAACCCTCATGTTTGAAACATAAACCAAACTAATTAACTCTAAAATTAGTTCTGTGTTTCTTCACATCCGCAATTACATTTGTTTATATCTACACAATTACTCATTCAGTACTGTCAACACCTGACTTGTGGGTCATATTACCCATTGGCTAACTCTTTGTCCAACGGTAACGTTTTCCACATTTTGTATACAAAACCCCAACATACCGGCAGTAATTGTAGAATCACAAATACACAATTACTGTTAAGTGTAATTTAAAACATTTGAGGTTTTGGTAAGATATTTGGACTCACAAAAATATATTTACAAAAAGATGGCAAAAAGAGAATGTACTCACATTGTTGACTTAGGTAAAACTAAAGCTTCCTGTTGTGTCTCCTGAATATTATCTATTAAAATCAAATAATTCACATGTGTTAGTAAAATAACCCAATTCAAATTAACCGTACAACTCGAGACAGAATTCCAATGACGGAGTCGGGCAGAGCCGACATGCATTACGGAATCCTAAATCAATCGGGTGTACACACGAGATAGAATTCCAATGACTGAGTCGGGCAGAGTCGACATGCATTACAGAATCCTAAATCGATCGTGTAGGGTAATAGCAGGGTTATAGTACTTAAAACGAGGCAAAGCTTCGCTTTTATAGTGGGTATATTCCCCGGGTAGAGTTTCTACTATATAGAAATTTAGAGATAGAATTTTGATTTTGAACGGTTTGCAAATGGCCTGATCGACCACTATTTATAGGCTGGACTAGGGCGGCTCGCGCCCCGCGAGGAAGGCAAGGAAAGCCTTCGCGGCCCGTGAGGAACCGCGTGTCAACTATAGCTTTGACCAGTCATCGTTGTAGCCCTGGTGAGTCATGTGCCACGTGGCACCATGACTTGCCCGACAATTAAGGGAAGTCACGACCCGCGACAGACCAGGGTGGTCTCAGTCACGCCCCGGGAGCAATTGTGGAATTTTGTTTTTCTTGAATTTAATAAGTGTAGGGCTATTTCGGGTCCGTTTCTTGTGAACGGGGTATATTTTAGGACATTTAGGGGTGCATAAAATATTTTTAGGAGGGTTGTTATAGGTGTATTCAAAGTGGTGTACCAAAACGCGTTATAACATATTCATACATATAGATGCACATGTGCATTTCTAGTGTTGTTAATGTTATCACAAGTTCATACATATAGATGTACATGTGCATTTCTAATATTGTTAATGTAAAAAATAGTGTATTATGAATAGTAGTGTAAATGAAAGTGTAATTGTCTGATATTAGTAATGTATTATGGAATTTGTCAAAGAAATGGTACATATGAACATGTGCATGGATAATTGTTACTCGATTTTTTTTTGGTTTTTTTTTGTGACGAAATATAGAGATTTTTTTATAAAAAATAGTAAAAAAAAATTTTTTTGAGTGTTTTTTTTTATTTTTTAGGTATTTTTTGGTTGTGCTCACACTTGGTTCTCGCGGTTCTCACAATAAAGGGTGGTTCCTAACAGATCGTTCTCCTATATGTATATTGGATTTATGAGACGAGAAAACGGACATTTTGAAGATATGAGGGAATTATATATATATATATAAACGGGTTCGGGAGAAAACGCTCAAAAGTGTGAGAACAGTGAGAACGCATCCTGGCCTAACACGTGTCCTGCGGCATAAAGAAGGGCTGAGGGGCTTTTTTGTCTTTTCATTCTTCTATTATTTTCACAACGCGGTATAATATTTTCTGGCGTCTAAGTTTTTTTTTTTGGCGTTAATTGTATTTATTAAACTTTTTGGCGTTTAATTAATTGTTTTTGTGTCACGTATATAATTTTTTGGCGTTATATCGTTTTCTGGTTAATTTTTTTAGCGTTTGTGGCGTTTTGTATAATAATTCATTACGAGTAATTAATATTTGCATAAGATTAAAATAAGTCCAATTTTTCTTTTTGGCGCTTATTGAATTTTTTGGCGTTTTAATACCCTTTACAAGGTGCTTTGCCAGCAGTTGTTCTCCCAGTTTTCATTCTACTATCGTTTTGGTGTTTGTAGTTTTTGGCGTTTTATATAATAATGTATTTTATTTATAGAGAATTAGATAACAAAACAACATATAACTTGATATCAATACAATATAAAGTGAAAACAAAAATAATTAAAAATGGTAATCTAATTTTTCTTTCCAATCTTCAATGTCATCAGCCTCTTCCTTCTTGAATTTGTTTTTGGTGTTTTGAACCTTTTTTGAATAATTTAGCTAGATGCCAACTTTCCTTCATAAACCCCGTCTTTTTCAGAAGAAGCTGCTTAGTGGCATCCTGTTTTTTGGTGTGATATTCTTGTCTGGTGGCATGTCATTAAAGATCAACTCTTGCTTGATGCTATTTGTAATAATGGAGTCCAAAATAGCATTTTATACTTGTGTTGAACCCTTTCTTCCATGCCTATAATCATCAAGAACAAAGCTCACACGATGGCATATCACTGTCATCAGTCTCTTTTTCTTGAATATTTGTTCATCTCATCCAGCAAAATGTTATTGAGTTAACCCCCTCAGAAAAAAGGATCCATTTCAGTGAAAGCTTTGCCATCTGTGACGTTTTAAAGGGAGTGGTTTCTAGAGGATATGGCGTTTTTTTGTGTTTTTCTGGGTGTGATTAATTTCACCATGGAACATGCCCAGGTCTACCAGAAAAGGGGCTGTGTATAGACCCCTCTCTTATAGGAGTTTTTTTGGCGCGTAGTTTAGGCAGAACTTTTTATTGTAATAAATGATAGTAATAAAGTAACTGTCTTTTCGGTTACTGTTTTTTGTATTTACTGTGTTGATCAGCTTTTATCAGTTTTATAGGTTATAGATGTCCCATCTTCTAAGTTTGGTTTTTTTTTAAATGGCCTTATGCAGACCAACATGACAAAATACAATAACGGAGTAAATAAAATATTAAGCAGGAAAAATATTTTTTGTTATTTTGGCGTTTTGTTAGGGTTAACCATTTTTAGTATTATTTTGGCGTTTTGCTAATAAAGATAGAAATATATCATTTAATTATCTTTAAAAAACGATTACATAGAAGAAAAAAAAAGAGGAAAAAAATTAAAATCCTTAGTCAGAATGTACTTTATCCGAATAGTATCAATCACTTGTGTCATCTTCTTCCTCCCCGGAGTCTTCATCTTGGTCTTCATCCATGTCATCACATTCACCTTCATTAGCTTCTTGTTCATGAAGATTCTGAAGCCTCCACCTGAACATTTCTTGCATTAACTCCAATTTTGAGTCTATTTCTGTGTTGGTACAAGTGGCGTTATGCAATTCTTCCATGAAACCCAGTCGCTGCTTTGTCATGATGTTCTCTAGCCAGTAGACTTCCTGCTCTCCGCTGTCGTATGTAACCGTCACCATGTCTGTTTCATCATCAAAACGCCATGATGTCATAACAGGGTCTGGCTTCACATCTCCTTTGATTGGTCCAAATTTGCTGGTTAATGCTTTCATAAGAATATGTGTTTCATGGCATTCGTTATCTAGAGCGATGCCAATGGATAAGATTTGCCTCTGTATCTCTTCTTCCATCTTCAGAATTGCCCTGACTGTCTTAACATACACCCTCCTTCTGTTGTCAAAATGGAGGACGTATCGCCTGATTCCCAGAGTGTATCTCCACGAAACGATTGTTGCCATTTTTGGCGTTTTGTTTAAGTTGGTGTTTTTGGTTAACGATTTTTTTTTTTTTGCAGAAAATGGATAGATTGAAGTGATTATGGAAGCTATGTTTTACGTTTGTTTATATAATGTTGCTTTTGGCGCGTAATTTAGGAGGGAATTTCTTCTAATAAATGTTAATAACTGAAATTCAGTTATTTGTGTTGTTTCATCTTCTTGTAATATTCAACGCGTTTTATTACTAATTTTTGGCGTTTTGTTTTTAATGGCGTTTTATTTTTTTGTATGGCGTTTTATCATTTGATGGCGTTTTGAATATGAGGGGTAAAAGACCCTTTTACCCATAATGAAGCGCGTCCTACATAATAATATTGATGTTATTTACGAAAACGCCACCGCGCAATCTAGTCCATGGATTGTTTTGATCGGACGATCCATAAGCGTTCTCACACTTTTCACCATTTTCTCTAAATCCCGACCCTATATATATATATATATATATATGTTACATTGAATCGTTGCATATTGGAAAATTATCGACAACTTGTATTGTCGGGTTTTGTTACAAAAATATAGGAAACTCTGCTCGATTTCCTTAAAATATATAAATATTTCCTTAAATGTATCGGGACTTAATGAATTTTATAAAAATAAATATAAGTGTATATTTATTTTGGACGGTTTACACGACTCACAAAACAAGTTTATAACATTTCGGCGAACGCGGTTTACAAGATAATGGAATTGGAAATCTATATAATATAAATCGATTATTTATATTTATTTCAAACGTCTATAACTCGAAAATTTTATAAATTAAATATAATTATTTATATTTATTTATAACGTCTAAACTAAATACGATATGTTACCGTACAACTTAACAGTTATTATTATCCGAGTTATTTTGGTAACGAGCAAACGAGAGTCGATTATAACAAGCAAACAACTATATAACTATTTCGATAATTATTAGGATACACGAGATTATTATTTCAGCAACGCGGCGATTTTATATATATATATGTACATCTTACTGAAACTACGACGAGTCGAGAAATGGTTCATCAACGTACGTGACGACTACTTGGAATCTGTACATCCACATTATATGAGTCTATAACATGTATTATTTTTATACAAACATTTGTATAAGTACGTGTATTACTATATATATATGTATATATATGGACGAGTTAAAATGAGAACACTACGAGTTGTGAGAACCGTGAGAACTTTTTGATCCGGTGCGAGTTGGGCCAAATTTTTATTGCACAAACGTAGATGAAACATTATAAACACATCTTGTAACAACCCTCACTAAACCAGGTATCCGTACGACTTAATTAACTATTAAGTGTTGCCTAATTACTGTGCTTAACTGAGATTTCTGATAAACTACTACTTGATTGTTGATACTTGTACATATCTGCATCATACTTTGATTTCCTGTCACTACATTATTTACTTACTGAACTCTAGTGACAAACATGATGCACAAAAGCACAAGTAGCACTTGAACGGATAACCTATTTGACATGCTGATATAGCCAGCATCAGGCAGACACTGCCTCTAAAGGCCTGTATGAGCCAGAAATATTTTACTACACCCATAGTGTGTGTAGAGATACAAGGGTTGTATAATTGCGTCTCTAGGAATAAGATACAGAGATTGGATGTGCCTAAAACGTACTCTAAGCACAAAACACAGCACTTTTATTTACATACTAGCTTCTAGCTAACTAATAAAGTGCCAAAATATGAGGAATTATTCCTGACACTTTGCAGAATAAATTGTGTCGCTAAAAATATTATTTACGACGCTTAAAGGATTACTTAAGCACTTTAACGGATTACTATCCAATCGAACAACCGGACTATACCCGGAACATAAAAATATTGCCAGAAATATTATTGGTATTTTTCTGAGCCAGTTAGGGTCCCTGATTACCCTAACACCCGCTTTATAACGCATTAAACAACTAACGGGGTTAATCTCTAAAAGTAACCGACTTAGAGTAACTGAACACTAACTGTACGATCGAGATCCAACCGGGTGACCCCACCCCCCTTTGGGCCGGTTTGGTCCCTTTGTAACTAAGGGTACAACTTTTAATTATTTAATTAGATTTCGTGGATATCTAGAACATGAAACCGATGGACGATAACGCTTGATTTTTCTATAAATACCCTCTCTCTCACACAAGATCACACACACTTTTCACCACCAACTCTCTCTCCCTCTTGCTCCTCTCTTCTCGGCCGTAACCCCCCACCCACAACCATCCATCTTTCGGTTCTTGTCTTGCCATTCCAAGCACATACAAGGCATTCGGGTCACGTACGAGGAAGCTTGAAGCAAGCGGAAGTTGAAGGACCTCGTTCATTTGCTTTTATCCACGCCATTTCCGACTAGATTCTTCCCTAGCCCCGAGCTAGAGGTATAACATTTAAAACTCACTCTCGAGCGTATCTAAAGTGGTTAATATGATTTTTAACGGTTAAAAGTTGGAATCATGCGTTTTGAATCTTTAAAGACTACTAAAACTCGAATATTGTTGGTTAAAAGCTTATAACGCGTGTAAAAGTCGTAGTATTCGAATATGTTGATTATTGAGGCCCGATCTACGATGTGGTGGCTCTTATCATCGTTTAACCCGACTTTGTTAAGATCACGAATCTTGACATACGCTTGTTTCTATTTGTACAAGGGTTAAAAGGTGAAACTCCACCACACGAGAAACATGAACTTGTGTAAAAGTATTTTGACTTGTAAAATAGTATTTAAAACGAGCCGATCTACGTATGTACAAGTGGTATATTCGTAGAACCAAGTGTCGAGAAAATCATGTTTTATAAAAGTTGGATGACATGTTAATAAATATGATTTTTACAAACTACAAGTGTATAAACACTCGTGAAACGAAAGATCCGACAAAATAACAATTTTTACAAAAGTTGTCGGGAAGTTGTAAAGAATGATTTGTTCCAAAAACGGGGTTTTTGCAAGACTAAACTATTTTATACATAGATCCACTAAATATAAGGTGATCTACACTATAGTTTTCGGAAAAATTACAAGTTCATGTAATAATGCGATTTTACATACTAGTCTACAAGTTTAATGTATTGAAACTGGTTTGAAGTATCGGAACTTGATTGGTTGATTAAAGAAATTGTTGAAGTGATTTTGTAAAAGAAAATGATACGCTTGAAAGCGTGGCCACCTCCAGTTACAGGGGAAACTCTGGCGAAATTTTTCTAAAATCTAACACTTAGAATTATTTGCAAGGGTTAAACTATTTTGAGACGTTTTCAAAATACATTTCGCCATGACTTTATTTACAAATATTCGGAGGTGAGATTTTCACAAAAACTAAACGTGATAAATATTTATTCGATAAATATATTTTTCACCACACTGTTTATGATTATTTTGTGAAAATATATAAATATTATTTTTAGAGTAAAAATAATATTTACAAACTTTGTCGAACCCAAAATAATACCAACGCCTACACGACAAACATATAAGTTACAACGGTAATTACTATTACCACTTAATCGCCAAAACGTAACTTACGCCTTATCCGGAAATATTCATAAATGCGGATATTGTCAACGTATTATTTTGGAAAGTATTATACGAAGAGAAAATATATTATTTTTGAGAAAAATAATTATATTTTGGAATGAAAAATAAAATATATTAAGTGAGACTTAACATTATAAACACGCATGTATTAATTCCCCCATCCTTGGGAAGGAGATTTTCTACCAAGTATACACGCTGAACGGTTGTCTAACCGTTTCCCGAAAAATTAAACTATAAAGCTAAGGCACGGCCATCCGTCTAATAGAATTAGCACATGTAGGTCGTTGCGCAGCAGTTGGATATTTGGATTACTTGGTATTGTGACGCACTCACTGTGAGTTCATGTCCCCCTTTTCTCTTAACTGTTTTCAGTTTTATAAACTGTAGGGGTGAAATACATGTTACTATGATTATGAATACTTGATACATGGTATGGTTAGCGTAAGGAGGTTTGTTACTCAGATCATGTGAGTGGGTAGGCACAACTTGAGGCCATTAATCCTCGTAGTAGGACCGAGGGACAGGAGCGGTAGATCTATCTGGGTGTAGCGAGCCCAGCCCCAGGTCCAGCATAACGGACCTCGGGGTGACTTAGTGCCCGACGCATAAATCCGCTAGGTTTGAGTCATCCCTACTTGCACTTCACACATATCAATGGCCTTGCAAACCATTGGTGATCTCTTTTTCCTTATTTGCTACATACCAGGTTTTTGATAAAGATAAAGGTTTGTTTACGCACTTTCGCATGAACTCGCTCAACATTATTGTTGATTTTTCAACTTACATGTATTTCAGGAAACTAACGATCTGGCGCGGTATGGCTTGTTTTCCGCTGCATTAGGCCCGAGGTCATCCAGGGTTCGAGGCTTGTGACTCTTTCCTGGACAAGTCACAGTCCTTGAATCATGTTTATGTTAAGTTTGCATTTGTAATGTTTAGACAAGTTATGGTTGTTGGGTGTTAACCCGCTAAGACAATGTTATATATTTTTATCAATGGATGATCTTGCATATTTTTAATTCATATAGCTTGTTATGATTAAGCTATGGTATTAAGAAGTCACACCAAATTAACCACGCTTCCGCAAAGCCAGGGTGTGACAGCTTGGTATCAGAGCTCTGATCATAGCGAACTAGGATTCTTTCTCGAGTCTAGACTATAATCACTAGGGCTCTCACGAAAACATTTTTCTGCATACCACTTAAGTCCAGATCCAAAACGTTTTTATAAACAAATGTTGAGCATATTTTATTTATTATTTTTAGGCTCAGTCTGGGAGGCTGAGGCTCGGTCTGGGAGACTGAGGCTCGGTCTGGGAGGCCGAGGCTCGATCTAATGGATCGAGGTAGTCGTCTAGTGGGACTAGGGAGTCAGTCTGGGAGGCTGGGAGAATTTGCTAGTGGGACTAGGGAGTCAGTCTGGGAGGCTGGGAAAGTTTGCTAGTGGGACTAGGGAGTCAGTCTGGGAGGCTGGGAAAGTTGGCTAGTGGGACTAGGAAGGACAGTCTGGGAGGCTGGGAGGCTAGTGGGACTAGGAGAATTATGTGATTATTATTTGGTAACTTATGTGATTACCTGATTTACTGATTATTTGTGCATACTTGTGATTATGTTACAGACACATGGATACATCAGGCACCGGAGACTCAGATACCACTGGACCTCTACCCATAGTGTCGGATGACATTGTGTCATCGGAGCGTGAGGTGCATACCTCAGACTACACGAGCACGGATGATGATGACTTCCAGCTGTTCGCTCTACCCGACGACATTGATGAGCATACTGATGGCTCCTTGCCCTTCGCTTTACCCGAGGGTGCCTATGAGCCTATTGATGGCGATCCTGCTGAGTATCTTCCCCTTGTTGTGATTCCAGCTCCGATTCCTCTTGCTTCTTACCCAGCACACGAGCTATTACTAGACGCCGAGGCTGACGGCGACATTGATCTCTACGAGGACGAGCCTTTTGAGGACGAGGTTCCTGATGCAGCCCCTTTACCCGCTGGCGGTCTCTTGATGATTGCTGATGCCCCAGCTGGAGACTCGCCCGTCCACTCACCAGTCCCAGACTCTTTTGAGTCTGTGGCATCTGCTCCGTCTCACGAGGTGAGCACTCCGCATTTTGTTCATGACTCGGACCCTGATCAGGCGTCTTCTGCCGCCCCCATTCCGAGCTTTGTATTCGAGCACGACGATATTGAGGATTCCGATCCCGTTTTCCCTCCAGGATTTGATCCTGACCGCGATATTGAGTATATTCCTATGGACCATCATATGGAGGACCCTGTTGATCCCGTCGATCCTATCGATCCCTTTGATCCAGAGTTTGATTTTGACATGGCTTTTGACGACCCGGAGCCTGCCGTAGCCCAGAGCAGGCAGCTGCTTTCGATCCTGTGCATGAGCATGACTTGGTACATGCTGACATTCCTGTCGAGCCCGTTTTGGCTGACCCGCCAGTTGGCGATCTTCCTATTGATGATGTCCCTTTGCTAGTTGCTGATCATGCTGTTGATCCTTTTGTTGACCCACCTTTGAATGCTGACGTCCCTGTTGACCATCATATTGATCATGTTGGTCCTGTCATTGCTCCTTTTGATCCTGTACCCATTGAGCCTGAGCACGCTCTATTTGCAGAGCATATGGATCCGCCCGATGAGGAGGCTCAGCACGGTTGGATACCGGCTGACGAGGATGTTCCACCGCTTCCACCACATCACACTGAGGCACATCATACTGATTTTTCGTTTCAGATCCCACCATTTGTACCTCCAGCAGGGCCTGGAGAGGGCTCTTCAGCCCACCCCTTTGGGCACATACCGATGCCTATGCCTTTCGTACCTCAGATGACACCTGTTCCATCTTCTGTTCATGTAGCACCATTCGATCCCACCAGCATGCCACTGCTTTGGTCATCTTCCTCACCGATGCCACCTACTCATCCATATCATTCATTCCATATGGGACATACCATTGAGGACGTCTTGATGTCCTTTGTCCATCAGCATGATTCCCATACACAGCGACTCCAGGAGCTCGAGAGAGCTCAGTTATCACTAGGTCCATATCTTGGTCAGACATCCTCATCTTTTCAGCCTTTTCGATCATTACCTCCTGACTATGCTGCCCGACTTACGACCTTGGAGCAGCAGATTGCATCTGTTATTTGCACTCAGCAGGCGATGGAGGAGGATTGGCTTCATTTACGCCGCTTACTTTACGCTCATTTTCCCCCTCCTCCACCCCCATCCGCATAGGGCTCATTGGTGCCATAGTGGTAGGCGATGGTGAGACGACCGCGATTGTGACTGCACAGCCTTTTGGAGACCATCTGACGATACTGATTTTTGTTGATATTTGTTGATGTACTGGATGTATGTGACACTGATGTGATATTGTTTTTGACAGGGGTGATGTAGCCCCTATTTGATTTGTGATTGTATGATACAGTGACGTACTGATACCCTTACCACATTATGGTCTCGATATATATAACAATCGCCGTATTCTCACCATATCTGATTCACTTGATTGCTTATTTATGTTGTGGGACATGGGATGTTGTATGTATGATATTTGCAACATGGGATGTTGGGACATGGGATGTTGTATGTATGATATTTGCAACATGGGATGTTGGGACATGGGATGTTGTATGTATGATATTTGCAACATGGGATGTTGGGACATGGGATGTTGTATGTATGATATTTGCAATATGGGATGTTGGGACATGGGATGTTGTATGTATGATATTTGCAACATGGGATGTTGGGACATGGGATGTGGTGTGTATGATATTTGTAACATGGGATGTTGGGACATGGGATGTTGTGTGTGATATATAGATAACATGAGATGTTATATGCTATTACTATTACTATATAGCTTTATTATGGCCTGACCAACGTACACATCTTTAGAAGATGGCGCCACGACGACAACCTCAGTCGATGCCTACTACTCAGGACGAATTACAGCAAGTTATTGCTGCCGCCATTGCTCAATATGCTGCCTCGCAAGGAGGACCAAGCGGAAGTAGCTCGAACATCAACGGCAACCAAAATCCTCCTCATGGTAACCCTAAGTCATTAAGACATACCATGGCCTAAATGGATTCCTTTAGCAGATGCTAATGCCGTTCCTATGATGTAATGTATGTGCAGGGTGCACCTACAAACAATTCTTGGACTGTAAGCCCATAAACTTCGACGGCACATGTGGTGCTGTTGCTTTCGTCCGCTGGGCAGAGAAGACCGAGTCCGTACTTCGCATGAGCAAGTGCGCTGTGGATCAGCAAGTCACTTACATCTCAGGGCTATTTGTGGATGGAGCCCTATCCTGGTGGAATCTACAGGTCCAGACCCTTGGCGAAGCCGCAGCTTACGCACTGACCTGGACAGAGTTGAAAGAGCTCATGCGCAAGAAGTACTGTTCTCGTGCTGAAATTCAGAGGTTAGAGACCGAATTCTGGCACCTAAAGATGGAAGGTTCCAAGATAGCTGAGTATGTCCAGAGGTTCCACGATTTGTCGCACGTGGTACCCTACATGGTTACACCGGAGTTCAAGAGGATTGAACGCTTCATCTGGGGATTGGCTCCTCAGATAATCAGCATGGTGACTTCTTCCAAACCTGCAACCATCACAGAAGCCATTGATCTGAGTGTGGCTCTCACCGAAGAGGCGATTCGGTTGAACAAGTTTGATGGGGTTGAGCCCAAGAAGAAAGAGACTCATGTGGAGTCATCTGGTGGTAATAAGCGAAAGTTTTCGAGTTTCAAGCAGAGCACCGGGATGGTGGTTAAGAAGGGAGAATCGAATGCGCCAGCTCAAGATACGGCTAGTGGTAAAAAGAAAGGGAAGGGATACATGGGTGCACACCCCAAGTGCAACTCATGCCAAAAACATTACTCTGGTCGTTGCAGCCTGAGAGTTTGTGAATCATGTGGGAAGACTGGTCATACGAAGGATTTCTGTTGGGCTAATGCTGGCCGGGGAGGCCAAGGAGGAAATGGGAATAGGAACAACCGTGGTGGTGCTGGGAACCGCCCACAAGGAAACCTGGGAGGTGATGGAAACCGTGCCAACAATGCTAACCAAGCAGGCGCCATGAATCGGAACCAGGGAAACCATCAAGTTGGAAACAATGGTGGGAACGGGCAGAGGCCCGGATGTTTTAATTGTGGAGATCAAGGGCATTTCAAGAGGAATTGCCCAGAATTAAACCAGGCACGCGGAAGAGTGTTTAACATGGAAGCCAGGGAAGCGCGCCAGGATCCCAACGTTGTCACTGGTACGTTCCCTGTAAACCAACGCTATGCATCCGTTTTGTTTCATACTGGTGCCGATTATAGCTTCGTATCGCTAGAATTTAGAAACATGCTTGGTTTAGCCGCTAGTAAGTTAGATATTCCATACTCGATCGAATTAGCGAATGGGAAGTTAGTAGAAGCTAACGAAGTGATTCGAGGTTGCGCAATCGAATTGGGAGAGCGTGAGTTCGCTCTAGATCTACTACCCGTCCAGTTGGGAAGCTTCGACGTGGTAGTAGGGATGGATTGGTTATCGAGTAACAAGGCAGAGATAGTTTGTCACGAGAAGATTATTCGTATCCCGACCGATGATGGTGAGACCATTGTTGTTCATGGGGAGAAGCGTGAGACGCCGTTAAGGATGATTAGCTGCCTGAAAGCAAGGAAGTGTTTGAGGAAAGGATGTGTTGCTTTTCTAGCACACATTGTGGATAAGAAGACTGCTGAGCCGAAGATCGAAGACATCCCTGTCGTGAGGGAGTACCCAGAAGTCTTTCCAGAAGACTTGCCTGGCTTGCCACCTCAAAGGCAAGTGGAGTTTCGCATCGACTTAGTTCCAGGCGCCGTGCCTGTGGCTAAGGCACCCTACAGACTTGCTCCGTCTGAGATGCAAGAACTGTCGACACAACTTCAAGAGTTGTTAGACAAGGGTTTTATCCGACCAAGCTTCTCGCCTTGGGGAGCTCCAGTTTTGTTTGTGAAGAAGAAGGACGGTAGTTTCCGTATGTGCATTGACTACAGAGAGTTGAACAAGCTGACGATCAAGAATAGGTATCCCCTGCCAAGAATCGATGATCTGTTCGACCAGCTTCAAGGTTCAAGCTTCTATTCAAAGATCGATCTTCGATCTGGATACCATCAGCTACGGATACAGGAGGAGAGTATCCCGAAGACAGCTTTCAGGACTCGATATGGACACTACGAGTTTCTCGTTATGCCGTTTGGTTTAACAAACGCACCTGCAGTGTTCATGGATTTGATGAACCGAGTTTGTAAGCCGTACTTGGATAAGTTCGTGATTGTATTCATCGACGACATCTTGATTTATTCAAAGACGAAGGCTGAGCACGAGCAGCATCTTAGAGCCATTCTGGAGCTACTAAAGAAGGAACAGTTGTACGCCAAGTTCTCTAAGTGTGAGTTTTGGCTACGTGAGGTGCAATTCCTTGGGCACGTGGTGAATGGAGATGGAATCCATGTGGATCCCACCAAGATCGAGGCGATCAAAGATTGGGAAACGCCGAAAACGCCAACCGAGATTCAGCAATTCTTGGGTTTGGCTGGCTATTATCGAAGGTTCATCGAGAACTTTTCTAAGATCGCTCAACCGTTAACACTCCTCACGCAGAAAGATAAGAAGTTTGATTGGGGAATCAAACAGGATGAAGCGTTTCAGACATTGAAGGATAAGCTTTGTAACGCGCCAATCTTAGCTCTACCAGAAGGTACTGACGATTTCGTGGTATACTGCGACGCATCGCGTCAAGGATTGGGTTGTGTGTTGATGCAACGCCAAAAGGTTATCGCCTACGCATCACGCCAACTGAAGGTGCACGAAAAGAACTATACCACGCATGATTTGGAGATAGGCGCAGTGGTTTTTGCTTTGAAGATCTGGAGACACTACCTTTACGGTACAAAGTGTACAATTTTCACAGATCACAAGAGCCTCCAGCATATATTCAACCAGAAGGAGTTGAACATGAGGCAAAGACGATGGGTCGAGTTGTTGAACGATTACGACTGCGAGATCAAGTATCATCCAGGGAAGGCGAATGTGGTCGCCGATGCCCTAAGTCGTAAAGAGAGAATCAAGCCCATAAGGGTTAGGGCTATGGAAATGATAATTCAAACCGACCTTTCCTCACGCGTTCGTGCAGCACAGAAGGAAGCTCTCAAGGAGGGAAACCTTGAGGAAGAATATCTCCGTGGGATGGAGAAGATATTGGTGCCAAACAGGGAAGGAACATTGTGTTTTGGGAAAAGGATTTGGGTTCCTCTGTTTGGTGGTTTAAGAGGGATTATCTTTGAAGAAGCTCACAAGTCGCGGTACTCTATCCACCCTGGAGCGGATAAGATGTACCAGGATCTTAAGGATTATTACTGGTGGCCTAGGATGAAAGGCGATGTTGCTATTTACGTGAGCAAATGTTTAACTTGCGCCAAAGTTAAGGCAGAATACCAGAAGCCTTCGGGACTTCTGCAACAACCAAAAATTCCCCAGTGGAAGTGGGAAGAAATCTCCATGGATTTTATTACGAAGTTGCCAAGGACGCCAAAAGGCCATGACACTATCTGGGTGATAGTGGACCGCTTAACGAAGTCAGCACACTTCTTACCTATCCGCGAGAAGGATAATACAAGCAAATTGGCTGAAATCTACATGAGAGAGATTGTTACACGCCATGGAGTACCTCTCTCGATTATTTCTGATAGAGATGGGAGGTTCGTATCGAGGATATGGCAATCCTTCCAGGAAGCTTTTGGCTCAAAGCTGAATATGAGCACAGCTTTTCACCCGCAGACCGACGGCCAAAGCGAGCGGACGATTCAGACATTGGAGGACATGCTGAGAGCATGTGTGATGGATTTAGGCGGTAGCTGGGATAAGCATTTACCTCTGGTTGAATTTTCATACAACAACAGCTACCACACCAGTATTGGTGCCGCGCCATTCGAAGCGTTATATGGGCGCAAGTGCAGGTCGCCGCTCTGTTGGTCTGACGCGGGTGATAGACAATTGGTAGGTCCCGATGTAGTTCAGGAAACTACAGATAAGATCGCGCAAATCCGAGATCGCATTAGTGCGGCTCGTGACCGTCAGAAGACCTACGCAGATCTAAAAAGGAAACCTCAGGAGTTTGAGGTTGGGGATATGATTTTGTTGAAGGTATCACCCTGGAAGGGTGTGGCACGATTTGGGAAACGTGGGAAGTTGAATCCGCGTTACATTGGTCCTTTCAAGGTTTTGGAAAGAATTGGGACCGTAGCATACAAGTTGGATCTACCTGCCGAACTGAATAATGTTCACGATACATTTCATGTATCTAATCTGAAGAGAAGTCCAACTCAAGTTAACGTTGCCATTCCTACCGACGAAATTCATATTGATGACACGCTCCACTTCGTTGAAGAACCTGTCGAGGTCACGGATTGGAAAGTTAACAAGACCCGCCGGAGCAGTGTCAAGCTCGTCAAAGTTCGCTGGAATGCTAGACATGGTCCTGAGTTCACCTGGGAGCGTGAAGACCAAATGAAGGAGAAATACCCCCACTTATTTCCTGAGAACCCTGCTTCTACAAGCAGAATTTAAAATTTCGGGACGAAATTTATTTAACGGGGGGAGAATGTGACAACCCTCACTAAACCAGGTATCCGTACGACTTAATTAACTATTAATTGTTGCCTAATTACTGTGCTTAACTGAGATTTCTGATAAACTACTACTTGATTGTTGATACTTGTACATATCTGCATCATACTTTGATTTCCTGTCACTACATTATTTACTTACTGAACTCTAGTGACAAACATGATGCACAAAAGCACAAGTAGCACTTGAACGGATAACCTATTTGACATGCTGATATAGCCAGCATCAGGCAGACACTGCCTCTAAAGGCCTGTATGAGCCAGAAATATTTTACTACACCCATAGTGTGTGTAGAGATACAAGGGTTGTATAATTGCGTCTCTAGGAATAAGATACAGAGATTGGATGTGCCTAAAACGTACTCTAAGCACAAAACACAGCACTTTTATTTACATGCTAGCTTCTAGCTAACTAATAAAGTGCCAAAATATGAGGAATTATTCCTGACACTTTGCAGAATAAATTGTGTCGCTAAAAATATTATTTACGACGCTTAAAGGATTACTTAAGCACTTTAACGGATTACTATCCAATCGAACAACCGGACTATACCCGGAACATAAAAATATTGCCAGAAATATTATTGGTATTTTTC
The DNA here is from genome assembly GCF_002127325.2 of Helianthus annuus. Classification (NCBI taxonomy): domain Eukaryota; kingdom Viridiplantae; phylum Streptophyta; class Magnoliopsida; order Asterales; family Asteraceae; genus Helianthus; species Helianthus annuus. The sequence goes on from NC_035446.2 coordinate 59,768,042, forward strand.
TGAGCCAGTTAGGGTCCCTGATTACCCTAACACCCGCTTTATAACGCATTAAACAACTAACGGGGTTAATCTCTAAAAGTAACCGACTTAGAGTAACTGAACACTAACTGTACGATCGAGATCCAACCGGGTGACCCCACCCCCCTTTGGGCCGGTTTGGTCCCTTTGTAACTAAGGGTACAACTTTTAATTATTTAATTAGATTTCGTGGATATCTAGAACATGAAACCGATGGACGATAACACTTGATTTTTCTATAAATACCCTCTTTCTCACACAAGATCACACACACTTTTCACCACCAACTCTCTCTCCCTCTTGCTCCTCTCTTCTCGGCCGTAACCCCCCACCCACAACCATCCATCTTTCGGTTCTTGTCTTGCCATTCCAAGCACATACAAGGCATTCGGGTCACGTACGAGGAAGCTTGAAGCAAGCGGAAGTTGAAGGACCTCGTTCATTTGCTTTTATCCACGCCATTTCCGACTAGATTCTTCCCTAGCCCCGAGCTAGAGGTATAACATTTAAAACTCACTCTCGAGCGTATCTAAAGTGGTTAATATGATTTTTAACGGTTAAAAGTTGGAATCATGCGTTTTGAATCTTTAAAGACTACTAAAACTCGAATATTGTTGGTTAAAAGCTTATAACGCGTGTAAAAGTCGTAGTATTCGAATATGTTGATTATTGAGGCCCGATCTACGATGTGGTGGCTCTTATCATCGTTTAACCCGACTTTGTTAAGATCACGAATCTTGACATACGCTTGTTTCTATTTGTACAAGGGTTAAAAGGTGAAACTCCACCACACGAGAAACATGAACTTGTGTAAAAGTATTTTGACTTGTAAAATAGTATTTAAAACGAGCCGATCTACGTATGTACAAGTGGTATATTCGTAGAACCAAGTGTCGAGAAAATCATGTTTTATAAAAGTTGGATGACATGTTAATAAATATGATTTTTACAAACTACAAGTGTATAAACACTCGTGAAACGAAAGATCCGACAAAATAACAATTTTTACAAAAGTTGTCGGGAAGTTGTAAAGAATGATTTGTTCCAAAAACGGGGTTTTTGCAAGACTAAACTATTTTATACATAGATCCACTAAATATAAGGTGATCTACACTATAGTTTTCGGAAAAATTACAAGTTCATGTAATAATGCGATTTTACATACTAGTCTACAAGTTTAATGTATTGAAACTGGTTTGAAGTATCGGAACTTGATTGGTTGATTAAAGAAATTGTTGAAGTGATTTTGTAAAAGAAAATGATACGCTTGAAAGCGTGGCCACCTCCAGTTACAGGGGAAACTCTGGCGAATTTTTTCTAAAATCTAACACTTAGAATTATTTGCAAGTGTTAAACTATTTTGAGATGTTTTCAAAATACATTTCGCCATGACTTTATTTACAAATATTCGGAGGTGGGATTTTCACAAAAACTAAACGTGATAAATATTTATTCGATAAATATATTTTTCACCACACTGTTTATGATTATTTTGTGAAAATATATAAATATTATTTTTAGAGTAAAAATAATATTTACAAACTTTGTCGAACCCAAAATAATACCAACGCCTACACGACAAACATATAAGTTACAACGGTAATTACTATTACCACTTAATCGCCAAAACGTAACTTACGCCTTATCCGGAAATATTCATAAATGCGGATATTGTCAACGTATTATTTTGGAAAGTATTATACGAAGAGAAAATATATTATTTTTGAGAAAAATAATTATATTTTGGAATGAAAAATAAAATATATTAAGTGAGACTTAACATTATAAACACGCATGTATTAATTCCCCCATCCTTGGGAAGGAGATTTTCTACCAAGTATACACGCTGAACGGTTGTCTAACCGTTTCCCGAAAAATTAAACTATAAAGCTAAGGCACGGCCATCCGTCTAATAGAATTAGCACATGTAGGTCGTTGCGCAGCAGTTGGATATTTGGATTACTTGGTATTGTGACGCACTCACTGTGAGTTCATGTCCCCCTTTTCTCTTAACTGTTTTCAGTTTTATAAACTGCGGGGGTGAAATACATGTTACTATGATTATGAATACTTGATGCATGGTATGGTTAGCGTAAGGAGGTTTGTTACTCAGATCATGTGAGTGGGTAGGCACAACTTGAGGCCATTAATCCTCGTAGTAGGACCGAGGGACAGGAGCGGTAGATCTATCTGGGTGTAGCGAGCCCAGCCCCAGGTCCAGCATAACGGACCTCGGGGTGACTTAGTGCCCGACGCATAAATCCGCTAGGTTCGAGTCATCCCTACTTGCACTTCACACATATCAATGGCCTTGCAAACCATTGGTGATCTCTTTTTCCTTATTTGCTACATACCAGGTTTTTGATAAACATAAAGGTTTGTTTACGCACTTTCGCATGAACTCGCTCAACATTATTGTTGATTTTTCAACTTACATGTATTTCAGGAAACTAACGATCTGGCGCGGTATGGCTTGTTTTCCGCTGCATTAGGCCCGAGGTCATCCAGGGTTCGAGGCTTGTGACTCTTTCCTGGACAAGTCACAGTCCTTGAATCATGTTTATGTTAAGTTTGCATTTGTAATGTTTAGACAAGTTATGGTTGTTGGGTGTTAACCCGCTAAGACAATGTTATATATTTTTATCAATGGATGATCTTGCATATTTTTAATTCATATAGCTTGTTATGATTAAGCTATGGTATTAAGAAGTCACACCAAATTAACCACGCTTCCGCAAAGCCAGGGTGTGACACATCTGTATAAAAAGTCGAAAGAAATTGTCAAGTCGTTAGTGTTGACTGATTCAAGTTTTTTTACGCCCTGATAAAAAAATAGTTATCTGTTAAATTTTACACAAGCGCGTAAAAAAACTTTCATCAGTCAAAACTAACGACTAGACAGTTTTTTGTACTTTTTTTACATATGTGTTTATAATGTTTTCATCTACGTTTGTGTAAAAAAAATTTGGCCCAACTCGCGCCGGATCAAAAAGTTCTTACGGTTCTCACAACTCGTAGTGGTTTTCATTTGAATCGAATCTTATATATATATATATATATATATATATATATATATATTGTAAATCTCTTGGAAAATAAGTGTTCTCAAGACTTAGTATTTATTGCCGAGTATAAATGGGATTAAACAAGTATAGCATTATCGTTTCCATCAAGTTAACAACATCTTCCCACCGAATGATTCGGTTAGCGATTCGAAAGAGCTCGGTGACATGTACTTTAGCTACGTTTTTAGTAGAAACTTATGAGTTTATTCCTTGATAGGAATGTTATATATTGCATGCTAGCGGGTTTATGTTTTGGAAATGACATTATGGATTGTATTATGCTAGCTTTGCACAAGAATATCGAGGTGAGTTCATAACCCCCACTTTTTTTTTACAGTTTTACATTTTTTATAAATGTTTTTGGGGGTGGAAAGACGTGCAAGTTTTGCAAAAGCATATAATATTTCGACGAACGAAGATTACATATTTCTAAACCATGTTTCAAATGAATTCCAACAAATACAAGTAGTTTATGAAAGGTTTATGCTAAACACACCGGTGTTACAAAAACATACGCGTTATCTTTTTCGAAACATGCATGAGTTTCACGACTAGTGACGGGATTGTCCTAGTTATAATTAGGGACTGGGTTGTCCTACATACGAAACAACAGGACTGGGTTGTCCTACATGCAAACAATGGGACTGGATTATCCTACTTTCAAACATCATGATTGGGTTGTCCTACATACAGACACAAGCCCTGGATTGTCCCACATACAAACATAAGGATTGGAACGTCCTCTACTCAACCATATGGGTCGTAGGGTCCTTAAACATGTATAGTGAAGTCCTCGCTACATATCGGAACTATAACTGACTGCTAGTCTATCGTCTTGAGTACACGATTGGCGAGGCACTCACTAGCTCGAGGTTGGTTATAGGCTCATGGAGGCTTGTTGTCTCTGTCGTACGCGGACATTGACGGTTATACAAGTTTTACAAGCACAACGTTTTTCAAATAACATGCCAAAGAAAATGGTTTATTACGTTTTCTCAACAATTTTTAAACCGGTTACCAAAAAGATTTATTTTTAAATCTTTTTCAAAGAAACTATGAACTTGCCAACTTTATGTTGAGTTTTTCGCATGTTTTTTCCCAGGTTACACATTCAAACTATGGCCCAGTTGGAATAGGAGAGCCATTGTGATTCGAGTACTTAGCGTGCACTCAACTTTCTAGAATTCTTAGCATTATACATCCGCTGTGAAATGAAGATATCAGTCATTACGCCCAACTCTGATTTTGCAGGGTGTAACACAATGAAGATGAGCATGTGGGCATCTAAGAGTTTCGGTAATGCATATGTTGTTTATATGTGGTTTTTTATCTGGTGAAGTTTATATTGTTAGAACTGTGGGTCTCAGTGAAGATGACGATTTGCTCATCTAAGAGCTATTGCAATGCATGTCTATAATGGCTATGATGTTGCTTGTCATTTGTTGGTGCATATTTTGTATGTCCGCCACTGTGAGAATAGGCTAGATAGAGCGTGTGTTGAATATTGTATAGATTAGTGTGAAAACGGATCATATATGTAACATTTGTACCCTTTCATACGAATGGCACATTCGGGCGAATGGGACATCACATCCGTCCAAGTCACATTCGCACGAGAGGAGCCCATCCATCCCAGGTGCATTCGGACGAATGGGAATTGCCTATAAATATAGTACTTGGGCTCCTCATTTTACAAGCTTTGGTTCCCAGAGGGGAAATGCTAGCGAAATTTCTCCAGAGTTTCGCTAGCTTGTAAAAGATGTAAACTTGTTCGGTATGAATGAATGAAGCATTCAACCAATGTCTATTATGCTTCTACTCCTTTCTTATCAATAGTATTCTACCGAATCGGTCCTATCGGGGCCAAAACTCCGTCAAACCTGTTGAGTCCTGGAATCTCATCATTTGGCTTGGCAACCTTTATTGCAGCCATGTCAGGGTTCTGAGCATTTAACTTTTGTATTTGCTTACTTGATTGTAGTTATTAAGACATGTGTTGTAATTGTAGGTTTGTTTTCTCATTCTATCAAAACTGTTTTGTTATGTAGTTTTGATTCGTAGCGGAAATTAGTTGAAATCCTTATTAACAGGCCTATGATGTTACGTATTAGTTGAAATTCGTAGCAAGAATTAGTTAACACAAAGAGTTACTAGCATTCGTAAAAAAACAAGCAGAAATTCAAGTTGCAATTGACGCGCTTAGCGCACATTACGAAAAGCCCGAGCATGTTGAGAAAATAGAATAAGTTTCGATGTATTATGCCTGTAGTACATTGGTTGTAAATTTTTTAATCTATTTGTAAACAATGAATGTTATAATCCATCATTTATGGTTCTATTTAATTTACTTTGTTCCAAATGACTATGTATAACAGTATTTAACGCCCCCGGCTACACGGGGAGGGGGCGGGGGGTTAATACTAGTTTATTTTAAAATGATAACTCTTTTAAGATAAATATAAATAATGATTTATGTGCTTGATATATCAATTCTTCCCTTAAATATATATTATTCAAAATTCATCTTAAAATTTTTGAAAGGTGCAATTGATATTCCATGTTTTTATATATTGTATGCATCATTACATCAGTAGCTTTTATCATTTTATAACTATTTGGCATTTTTTAATCCAATAAAAAGTTACATGCAATTAGTTGTTTTATATAAGTCAATAAGATTTTTATTATTGAAAGTTAATTCTGAGATAGGTTCTTAGTTGACAAATGTTGAAAGCTTAAGCATCTTCTTCATAATTAATTGGCACTAACTATCATTCTTAATCTTGTTGGTTAATGGTGTATATATCATACACCACAATCATGGTTGACTTTTTTTTTTAATTAAAAACTTTGAATTTATTTGTTTAAATTTTGACTAGATGATGTACGATCATGTTTGTTTTGTCTATAATATACGTTAGACCTCTCATATGCCACCAATTTTTAAAATTGTGCATGATAGAATGTTTGAATAATCCAAATTAAAAAGTCAAAAGCTTGAAATCTTTTTTTCCCAAAAATTGGTACCTTTTTATGGTTTTTATGATTGCGATTGAAATGAAAATTTCAGACATGTACGTGTTTTTGTTGCTGTTGCTGTTGCTTTTTTTTTTTTTTTTTTTTAACGTAAAATTTGGATTACTGACAGTTCACTGTAGTATTATCGTGTCACGAGTGAAATCATCAGATCATATCAATCTCCACTAGACAATAATGTCTATACACCAATTCAGGAGGAAACCCAATAAATTTGGGAAAAACTCCCTTGTGAGAATCGAACTGAGGGTCTAGCAGTCCTTGAGTCTTATCTCATCCCTAAGGCTGGACGGTATGGGGACCGTCCAGCGTCGTCCTCAAGCCATCGCCGACCCCCTCTCCATGTCGCCCCCCCCCCCCTCCGTCTTCATCCGTCGCGTCGTCTCCGTCAGAATTTTGACGTCCAGGACGGAGCAAAACAAGTGGGCCCCCTATTCTTTGTTTGTTTGTTTGTGAATAAGATTTGTACATTAGGCATGGATATTTGTACATAGTGGGATGGGGTAGGACCATCCTCCCATACCCTCTAGTTTAGTGGGATTGACCATCCTTGGGAGGACTATGACGTGGCGCCTACGTGATGGATCATCCTCCCTTGGAGGACCATCACCATACCCTCTAGCCTAAGATGTAACCAAGCTATAATGCGATGGGTGTACACGTTTTAGTGTACGTTGAATTTATTGATTGTTTATCTTTGATTTTGATGTTCTTATCAGTCATAATAATGACCTTCATGAACATATTTTTGGATGCATCTTTTTTTTAATACTATGATTGCATCATTATCCTATATGTTAATAATCAAACGAAAGGCACAGTAGAAATAACCAACCACATACCTACGTCACAATATTTCATTGGTTAAACCTTTATATATTAAATTACCTTTACCTATATAATAAAAACAGAACCAAATGAACCGGAACATCATATAGGGATAAGCAAATAGTACCAGTCTCAAATTTACCAAACCAGGTATATTTTTGGTGCCGATTCGATACCGACTTTTAACATTTTCGGTATCGGTTTTTACCCTCAAATACTGGTACCGTACTGATGCCATACCAGGTATATTCGGTACCGGTACCCACTTTTGGGGGTTTTCGGTACCGAGCTCATCCCTAACATCACATTTGAGCTCATGTCACGTAGCAACGCAAGTAATTGCACCGTTTAGATTGCTTTTCATAAACGTGGTAAGTAAATTGTATTTCGTTTGAATGATGTTTAATATACACAACTTTCTTTTTGTTTCTCTTTTGTCTTTTCCTATAATGAATGAATTGTAACATGTAAAATTAACTTGGATATTTAAACTATTGATGAGCAAATGGTATCAAATCCTGTAATCAAACAGGTATCGTATCAGTACCAAATTTACTATACCAAATCATTTTCGTTACCAATTTGGTACCCACCTTTTGGCGTTTTCAGAATCGTTACTTTCGGTTGGACACCGGTCTAGCACCATACGTGTATTTACTTATTTTTACCTTCAAATACCATACCGTATAATACCGAGCATTTTCGGTGCCGGTACCTAATTTCGGTGATTTTCGGGATCGGTACTTTCGGCGCCATTACCGGTACCGAGCTCATCCATATTTTATTACCGATATATTAAAACCATAACCAAATGAATAGTAACACCACATAGGAATAAGCAAATGGTACCGGTAACGATACCAAATTTACCAAACTGGGTACATTTTCGGTACCGATTCGGTACGATACCGACTTTTGACATTTTCGGTACCGGTTTTCACCCTCAAATACTGGTATCGTACCAGGCATATTCGGTATCGGTACCAACTTTTAGGGGTTTTCGGTCTCGAGCTCACCCCTGACATCACCTTTGAGCTCATGCCACGTAGCAACGCAAATAACTGCACCGTTTAGATTGTTTTACATACACGTGGTAAGTAAATTGTATTTCATTTGAACGTGGTTTTATATACACAACTTTTTTTGTTTTTTTTTTTTTGTCTTTTCTGTAATTAATGAATTGTAACTTGTAAAATTAACTTGGGTATTTAAATTATTGATGGGCAAATGGTATCAAATCCTGTAATCAAACCGGTATCGTATCGCAACCAAATTTACTATACCAAATCATTTTCGGTACCAATTTGGTACCCATCTTTTGGCGTTTTCAGAATCGTTACTTTCAGTTCGACACCGGTCTAGCACCACACCTGTATTAACTTATTTTTACCTTCAAATACAATACTGTATAGTACCGAGCATTTTCGGTGCTGTGCCTAATTTCAATTATTTTCGGGATCGGTACTTTCGGTGCCATTACAGGTACCGAGCTCATCCATATTTTAACGTGTTAGCAACGTCATAATTGAACTGAAAACAACCGAATTTCCAATGTGTAGGACGTGTTTATCCTACTATTATATATTATACTAGGTTATAACCCCGTGTATTACACGGGTTGAATAAATGCATTTTATATACTAAATAATAAAACAATATATCTTTAAAAGCCCCTTTTATTGCACGAGTTGAATAAATATCATTTTTAAATATTAAGTAATAAAAAGTTATATCTATAAGAACCATATTGTACGGGTTGAATAAATGTAATTTTATGTACCAAATAATAAAAAAAAATTATATCTTTAAAACCACGTGTATTACACAGGTTGAATAAATGTAATATTGTTTACCAAATAATAAAAAACTATATCTTTAAAAACCCCGTGTATTCACGGATTGAATAAATATGATTATATATACCAAATAAAGAATATTATATTTATAAAAACCAATGGATATATACTCGGTACGCGATAGATATGGTGATTGCGGAGATGATTATTGAAAACAAGATATAGTGGTCAAACATGTTATTCAAGAAACAAATAAGTAGTCATTTGAGTGATAAAATATAAATTATATTTAAAAAACCTGTAATAAATCTAATTTTATATATAAAGTAATATTGAAAGATACATACAATTTGTTAAAAATTATGTAATAAAATCAATATAATAATATTTTTAATAATGAAAATAAAAATAAATAATATAGAGTAAACTGTCATTTTGGTCCATGAGGTTTGGTCACTTTTATCAGATTAGTCCAAATTTGAAACCTTTTGCATCTGGGTCCCTGTGATTTCACTTTTATTGCCATTTTGGTCCAAAAATAAATCAGCTCATATTTCTCAAATTAATTCCTGCTATTTTGTTTTTAAATTTGGACTAAAGTGGTAAAAGTGACCAAACGGACCAAAATGACAGTTTACTCAATAATATTAATACAAAGTTTGGTTTTGGTGATAAATAATTTGGTTATTTAAAAATATCTTAAACTAAAAATATTTAGTAAGAGAGTTATCTATAATTAGTTAGAAGAAATTAAATTAAATAATAATTATCCATAAGATATTAAACTAAATAATATTTAGTATGAGGGTCATCTTTAATTAATTAGAAGAGATTAAATTAAAACAATAATTATCCATAAGACATGGCCTAATATGACGACACGTGTCCCTATAATGGTTTCTTTTATTATATAGTATAGATTATTTAAAATCGTTTTTAAGACGGAGTAACTATCGTTGCTACGTCATTTTTATCTATTTTTGATATTCGGTATCCACTTGCCGTTATCGGCACGCGTTTTGCAGACATTGGATTTCCGCCGCAACGCGGCGCCGGAAAATCAACTAGTTTTGAGAATTTGTAAAGTCATGTGTTTAAAAGTATTTTTAATCCAAGCATTTTACTGTGGTTTTATGATGACTATAAAGAAAACCTAAAGTAATCAAGCAAAACCAACAAGCATTTTACTGTGTTTTTATGATGACTATAAAAAAACCTAAAATAATCAAGCAAACCAACTTTTCTCAAATTTACATTATCTATATATTATCTATATATTAAAAATAGAAGTTAATTAACAGTAATAAATTATATATGGTGTTTTTATACTTTTATTATTCTAATATTATAATAATAATTATTTCTTTTTAGTATCACAGGCTGGGATAGGCTTGATTTCAATCAGTATTGAACCGGTACTGGTTAAATTGAATACATTTTCATCTTTTTCTTAACGTTAATGATTTTTTTTATCACGGGTTGGAATAAGCTTGGTGTCAACCAGTATTGAACCGGTATTGGTATCGAAAATACCTACGATCTTGTTCAGTATCTTTAGGTGAACATAAAAACCAGCACCAGCCTGGTACAGAAAACGTCAAACATCGGAACTGAGTTAACATTGAAAATCTTTTAGTTCAAGAAATTCGGTACTGCTACCTGGTACTATTTGCTCATCACTGATCATGGATACCGTACGAACGACGGTATAACATTGAAAAATTTTTAGTTCGAGAAATTCAGTACTACTATCTGTTACTATTTGCTTATCCCTGATCACGGATACCGTACGAACGACGGTACCATACAATTGTTAATTTTCTTCAACTTTAATGCTTTCTTTTTAATTTTAGTTTCAGGGGTAGGATGAGCTTGGTGTCTACCGATACCGAATCGGTAGTATCGAAGATACCGGTTACGGTACCGGTATATGAAGGTGTAGGTCCCCCGGAGGTCGAGGTTAAACCTTATCCTTGTTATGTTTAACACTCTAGCAAGTGCGGAATCCAAGCTAGAATGCAAACCGGTAGTTTATATGAGAACACAAGCTACAAAGAGAAAGAGTAGACACACAAGATATCAAAGTTTTCTCTTGTATTTCAGTGGACACGGTTACAGCCCTTGACCAAACTGAAAATGCTCTCTACAAGACTTGGTTCACTCACATACAACTCTATCGGATGTCTCAAATGTCTAACTGTGAAGTGAACCATTACATGGGTATATATACCCATAACAGATTGATATGTCGAAGGATCAGAATGCCTGGTCGAAAGATCATCTATCGACCAGAAACCCACCGAAGGATCAACATATACCTCGAAGGATGGTATATCCTTCGAGGTCCATTTGTATCCATCGAAGGTTATCCTTCGAGGTCATCGAAGGATATAAACAATCCTTCGATGACATTCTTCGACACAACATATGTTACAACCTAAGTGTTGACTGTTTGGCCAAGTCAAACCAGGAGGATGGTTAACTTGGTCAAACTTACATTCAAACACATATACAAACCAACAAAAGACGTAAACAAGACTAACAAAGACATCGTTTTATATCATTACAAAATACAGACAAAGTACAGACACAAGTGCACCAACAAACTCCCCCTTGGCTGTAGCTTTGTCTCGATCTTCGTGTCTTTAAGTCTCGGACGTCCTTTCAACTGTCAAGTGATGCGATGACCATGCACTTCCCGCATTAACCAGTAGATTGAAGCAGTACAAGGCCATCTTCTGAAACTTCATTGCTTGTTCACGATCTCTAACCAGGTAGTTGATCTCGTGATCCTTAAGAATAATAATATCCGACCTGGACATGTTAGTAATCCACATCGGATCTATTATTCGAAAGTTCTCTTGACTATCTCGGAATAAGATCACGGCTTCTCCAGTATCCGCATCATAAACCCAGCAACGAAAGTTCCCCAGAAAATCCGTCTTCATTTTCAACAAAGGTATCTTCTTCATCAACTTTGGAGGATCATAAACCAAACGATAGCGAGCAGTGTTGGTTTCTGGATCAAGCGTAAACCTGATCTGCTCGTATCGAGGAAACTGCGGCTTGTATAGCGGATCCTTCCAACCCCTTCTTCTTTCCAACCTGATCTTCTTTGCAAACAGGTCCACCATCTTGTCTTCGACTCGGTTAATAACCTCTAGTTGAGCCAAAACTGCAACATCATAGTAAGGAAGTGAAAGAATGCTGAGAAGAGACCTGAAGTACTGAAGACCGCATTCTCGTTTCACAACCATGCAGTGAAGCTCCTTGATAAACATCCAGCTAATGATACGACCCCGAGCCTGATTCTTTTCCAGACTCATGTAATTAACCTGATCCAACGGAGCGAGCGGAGGAGGATTCCTAGCTAGGAAATCCGCTCGCCATTCGTTCACAGTCTTCTCACGGTTTTCTTGAGCTGTAGGAGAATCTGAAGAAAGATTGGCAAATTCTGCTGTCTTTTCTGCCACATACTCATCATCAAGAGCATTAAACTCCTCATTATCTTGCCCAACATAGACAGGACGTTACGGATCCGAACCGATGAAGATTTCATCAATTGTAGAGAAATCGGTTTGGTCCGGAACCAATGGAGTAGCATCAATCATGTTCACATCAACTTCATCCAACTCTTTCAGAGCCAGTACCCGTTCATCAGACATTTCGGTAACATGTTCTCCCTCTTCTAACAGTTCACCCGTGACTGGATGATACTGATGAACAGCTGAGGATTCAGGGAGATCTGCAAACGCTTCTGGTTCCAGACTAACATGCTCAAGCCCTGTCGAAGTTTCTAGCGTTTCTGTCTGCTCAGATGGGCCAGTAGTAGCTGTTGAAGGAGCAGAAGGAGCAGCTTGAGATGTATCAGACCCACCTGCAGCACCGGATGCAGTTGCACCGGAACCTGAGGCAGCTGGTTGATCAGGATTTGCTGCATCATCGTCTTTGTCATCGCCACGCTTTGAGGGAACGATGTCTAATGCTTTGCACCTTTCATTCCACAGCGTACCTACTTTGTGTTCCAACTTCTTGAAATTTGCTTGAACAGGCTTGAAGCCTTCTATTAATCGATCATCGCGATTTTTATAGCGCTCCGACAGCTCTTCATGCTTCTGCCTTAACGCTTTTGCCTCATTCTCTAACACAGTACTATGCCCTTTCATTATTTCGACCTCCCTATCACGAGCCCTGTTCGCTTCCTTCAACCTTTCAATCTCTAGGGCCTGTTCCTTAATCTTGAGATTCTGAGCATTAACAATTGAAACCAGCGTGTTGTGTGCCACCACATCCTGTGTTCGCTGCACACGATACTCTTCAATCGTTCTTGTATGCCGACCGACTATGGAACCCAATTCACTGACTTGTTCGATCAGGAATTGAATCTTTTCAGCTTCAGATAAAACAGACAAAGTCTCTGCCAGAGTCGGTCGCGAAGGCTCAGGTCCTGAGGAGCCAGACTGACCAGCCTGACCAGAAGCACCTGTTGGACCAGTAATAACAAGAGGAGGTCGGACATGTGTACCTGAGACGGGAGTTGCAGGCGGCTGTTGATCAACAGTCACCGTGCGCGTCCCAGAAGACGTCTGAGAAGAAGACATCAGCTCCAGCATCTCTGATGCAGTCAATTGATCACTAACAGGAGGTAGCTGTTGCTCTGGAGCCGTTGAATGCTGAATAGAAACAGGAATAGGAGCATCACCAGCAGTTTTCTTTGAAGCACGAATACCCTGTCTTTTTGCATTCCTTTTTCTAATCAAACCAGGAGCGACATGGATATAATCCTCATCTTTGTCAGATTCTCCGGTTCTAGCCGTCTTCTCTATTCGTTCAAGACCACGGAGATTCCCGCGATTATCATAGACCTTACGCATCCCAGGTGGAGGAGGATTATCATCCTCAGAAGACGAACCACCATTACCAGAACCGCCTTCATCTTCAGAAGACGAACTACTTTCATCCACCAATCTCCTCGGCTCATCTGCCTTTCCTTTACCTTTGTCAGTCGCAACATCGCCTGACTGACTTGCAGGGCCACCATCTCCACCTGCACTACCGCCTGTCTCACCAACTACAGTACCACCAGTCTCACCAGCCGTAGAACCAACCACATTACTACGGACATCAGATTCGATGAATACACCCTGAACTTCTTCCGCAGCAACATTAACATCAACTTCAACATGTGCTGCAGCACTAGAACTGCCAGCAGATCTCTTGCTTGATGCTTTGATTCCGTGCTTAGCCCCGAGCTGCGTGTTAGCCAAAGCGATTAACCTTGTCTCTTCATCATCAGAATCACTCGCATCTCGACGCCATTTGTTGTTCTGCGGTGCCTCGTAAGTCGGAACATCGAGATGACCAATAAGCTTTCTAATTGGATCCGATTCCTTATACTTGAACATGGACTTGAAAATCAGCAGTGTACGTTCGTTCATCGGATAGACAGGTAGAACATCTGCTTCAGCTTTAGGAAGATCAGGAATCTGATCATCAATCATCATCTGCAAGAATCTAGGATATAGCCAAAACTTCGTAGATGTTCGTTGAGTTGGTGACGGGAGTGGCCTTCGAGCATTTTCTTTCAGATTGTCGAAAATATAACGTGATATGTTGAACGGCTTGTTCAGAATCAAAGCCGTAAACAATCCCGTTAATTCAATCGGCGACAGATCATATCCAGATCGTTTGTTGCTCAGGCAGTGAATAAGGATATGCAATAAGAACTTGTGTCGAAGCGGCATAAACCCTTTGTTGATCTGATTTGCAAGAACGTTATCGCTGTACCGAAGCCTCATCAGTAAGCCCCGCTGACATTGTAAATCAATAGAAGTAGAATCTTCTGGTTGATCTCCTAGTTGCAAACGTGCTCTGATAGTGTTCTCTGTAATCACCACGGGTTTCTCAGCAACCGCTCCACTAATCACTTCCTTGTTATCCACTGTTTCAACCACAGCCGAATTCCAGAACTCCTTGATATGAGACTGATAAGCAGTGTGCTGTGTAGTGATTGCATAGTTTATACGAGCGCGATGAAGATACTCCATTATTCCCGTGAATTCCGGACTGATTTTGCCTTCTGGTTGAAGATAAGCGGCCATGTTATGTCTAGGTTCAGACATAGATTCAACCTCAGATTTTTCTTTCTTCGTTGGCTTTGCCCGTTCCTTCCTCACTTTCGGTGCCATTTCTGTACATCAAAACAGTGACACGTAATGAGAAAACAGTCAAACAGTCAACAAGGATTTCACACTTAGAAAAATTTCAATTTCTTGAAAAATTTCTAAGTGTTGAATCCTCGAAGGATGCCATTTAGCCATCGAAGGATTGAAACATGGCTCGAAGGATGACAGACTGTTCGAAAGATGTTACTTTCCTCGAAGGATGAAATTCCTTATCGAAGGATCATCTTTCGAAAGATCATAAATTTGAAAGATATCTTGATCATTCGAAAGGTCTGATCAATCGAAGGATGAATCCTTCGATAAACTTAACATCTTTCGAGTCTCAATTCGAAAGATATTTTGCAATACATCTTTCGAAGTTGAGAATCAACATCCTTCGTGTTGATTTCCGGCAACACAGTTCATCGGAATATTTTCCGGTGGGGATTTTTAAGATTGTTTTAAGTAGGTTTCAAAACATTCAAGCATCAACATTAATCCGTTTAACCACATCAGTCTCAAAACCAACTCGAACACTAAACCCAACCCCGGATACTAATCCATACACATCCACTGATTTAAACCAAACACCCAAACAAGACTCTGTTTAAACAAAATCCAAAACCCTTGACATCAAGATTCAAACCAAACATCTGAACACAAAGAAACAGATAGAAAGAAAACCATATGATCATCAAAATCTACCATTGCCCCATTTACAACATATTCACATTTCACATTTTATCCTATCATAGAAATAAAGATTAGAAAAATAAGAACACATGATCATGTTGATGTTTGAGTCGTTGTATGTTAAGATGATTATGATTATCCTACCGTGAATGTTATATAAAAATCCTGATCTTAACTTGTTTTGATTTTGGCAGAGTTTCGGTACAATAAGAGGGTTTAGTGATGATGAAATTTGAAAAGTTATGTTGAAGTGAAGAAGATGACCACTTTTTATACTCTGACCTCGAAAGTCGAACCGTCTCCAAGGATCAATGACCTTTCGAAAGATGAAAAGGTGTTTCGAAAGATCAGCTTTGGGTCGAAGGATCCATATCTGGATCGAAAGATACCAGATATTTGAAAGATCTGGATCGAAGGATACCAGATATTTGTGGGAATCCTCGAAGGATATCTTTCAACCTTATCCATCTTTCAACAAGGTCTGATCAGCTCGAAAGATCAAATTGGTCAAATCCTTCGTTGACCAATTCATCTTTCGACTGAGATGATTGACTTTCATTGACCATCTGATCTTTCGAGGGCCATTGCTTCCTCGAAGGATCAGATTTCCACCAACACTTTGGATTTTGGGAATTTCCAATTCAAACCCTTCAAAGATTTAGAGGTTTTCAGAATTGACCATTTTGAAAAATTGTCCGTTATGAAGTTCTGCAAAGGTTAGTTTTATGAAGTATCTCGGCTTGCCAGGTATCGGATTGAGCACCAACATCAGTTAATCAAAAATAATATTAAATTGAAAATCTTTTTGGATTTTAAGTTTTGATAAAATAAAAGACAACAATTTTAATATCCTTTGAATGTTATCAAACGACATCACCGCTAATGTCGTGCTGATATGCACCAAACGACAAAACTGTTTAAAATAAGACAATAAAACTAAGCAGTAAATAAATATGTACAAACACAACAATATTTTTGCGAGTTTCTGGCGAAGAGAATCATATCAGCTTGCGGTCTTTTGTCAAAACACATTTCCTTTTAAAATTCTTTTACAGACGCGGATAAGTATTCTACCACAATTACCGATATTGTTATCCACTTAAACTCAGCGATCAAGTGTAATCATAATACAATGAGATACATTTAAGGTATGATTTATACTTACCGACCGGTGTTTATCCACTCACGACACATTCCCGTATCAAGGTATGCACGAGAGTTCATCTTACTGGTGAGTATACCGATTATCATCTGTTTGACCGTATATGATGTGAGATTCTCACTTATTTTGATTTGAAAACAAGCCCTATGTGATAGAATCACTTATTGATGAGGAACTTGATTTTCATATGCATGAGGGCACAGGAGCAAGTCCGTGAACAGGTCAATACTTTCGTACAGCAGAGAGACGAACTTGACTCCTGGATAAATGTGATATTTTATCACTTATTTGTTTGGACATGTGATTGTTTATCACTTATTGAGGTCGAATGCAGTATGAGATATGTACACGTATGTATGGTATCATGGAAGAACTAGACTTTGTCTTTTATAGAAACAACCATGATACCCAGATGATAAACAGCATAAACCCCGAATATCTCAGAACCTCGGCAATCTATCAAACGAAATTTTGGTACCAAGACCATATGCCAATGAGCGGTTCCCACGCGGTTTTCAGTTCGTTATGTTTATATCTCCTGCATACTTTAAAATGATCGTGAGTCTACCGGTACATCATTAGTAGAGCTACTTATCATTTTCTTTTCTTTTGATTTCTAGAAACATGTTTCGACCGACCTCTGATGTAATATCATTTTCCCTTATATTACCAAGAAACTCATTTTTGTTTTTCTATTGTTTTTGTGTTTTTCTGAATTTTCTCCCCCTTAAATGCAGAAAGTAAATAAATTAAAGACATATTTTTGTATTTTTGTGGTTTTTCAGTGTTTTTGTATTTTTCTTGAAACTTTCTCCCCCTAAAATTCAAAAATAAAATAAAGTAAAAACATATTTTTGGATTTTTGGTTTTAGAAAAATATTTACAAAAACGATTTCCTGATGTCGGTTACTCTTGCTTCACCTTTATGCCGTTTACCAAAAGTAAATAATCGAATCTTGATTTATCAAATGCTTTGGTAAAAAGGTCGGCACGTTGGTGATCGGTATGAATGTGAACCACATCGATAAGTCTCTTTTCAAAGCAATCACGTATGAAGTGATATTTAATATCGATGTGCTTCGTTTTTGAGTGTTGTACAGGATTTCTAGTGATCTGTAAAGCAGCTTCATTATCAACATAAATAGGAGTAGTTAGGAATTCAAAACCGTAGTCCCGCATTTGTTGTTGGATCCATAGAACCTGGGAGCAGCAACTAGACGCAGCAATGTATTCCGCTTCACATGTAGATGTAGCCACACATGTCTGCTTCTTGCATTGCCAAGTGACTAGGCGATTGCCTAAGAACTGACATCCTGCTGTAGTTGATTTTCCATCCTTCTTGCAGCCGCCGAAATCAGAATCACTGTAAGCCTTGAGATCGAAGTTATCATCCTTAGGGTACCATAACCCGGTGTCAGGGCAACCCTTCAGATAACGAAAAATCCTTTTGACAGCAGCATAGTGAGAGACCTTCGGATTTGTTTGGTATCTGGCGAGAAGGCACGTTGGATACATAATGTCGGGTCTTGATGCGGTGAGATACATTAAAGATCCAATCATAGCACGATAAAGTGAAGAGTCCACAGCTTCCCCTTTTTCATCCGGAATAATCCCGTGATTCTGCGGAAGAGGAGTAGAAATCGGCTTCGAATCGGACATCTGGAACCGGCTCAAGATGTCTCCGACGTACTTGGTTTGATGGATAAAAATTCCAGATTCGGACTGATTAACTTGCAAACCCAAGAAGAACGTCATTTCACCCATCGCACTCATCTCGAATCGATCTTGCATCACCTTTTCAAATTCCTTGCATAATTTATCATCGGTAGAACCAAAGATAATGTCATCGACATACACCTGTACCAACAGAAGATCTTCACCTTTTTCCTTGATGAAGAGGGTACAATCGATCAAACCCCGTCTAAACCCATTGCTCAGCAGGTAGGTAGACAGTGTCTCATACCAGGCTCGAGGCGCTTGATGAAGACCATATAACGCCTTGTTAAGTAATAAAACTCTGTCAGGATGTAATGGATCTTCAAACCCCGGTGGTTGCTCGACATATACTTCCTCTTCGACTACTCCGTGAAGAAAAGCACTTTTAACATCCATCTGGTACACCTTGAATTTCTTGAAGGATGCGTAGGCTAAAAAGATTCTAATAGCCTCCAGACGTGCAACAGGTGCATACACTTCATTGTAGTCAATACCTTCTATCTGACTGAAGCCTTGAACAACTAACCTTGCTTTGTTTCGGACAACAATCCCACGGTCGTCCTTCTTGCACTTAAACACCCAACGAGTTCCGATCTTCTTGTAGTTGTCGGGCCTATCAACCAATTTCCATACGCCCAACTTCTCGAACTGCTGAAGTTCTTCTTGCATGGCTTCCACCCAGGAATCATCTTTCAATGCCTCCTTCCAAGATCTAGGCTCTTCTTGGCTAACATAGCAGGCGAAAGACCAATCATTTTGTTGTCCCGATTCTCGTATCTCAGCATACAAGCCAGCATTTTCGTTATTTCTGATTTGATTCCTTGTCCTTACACCACTGAGAACATCACCTATAATATTCTGCTGAGGATGAATGTTATGAATTCGGGTTTCAGAAACTGGAGGAATTTCAACATTTGACCTCAAGTTATTGATATTTAAATTCCCGATATCATTCTGAAGCTGTTGAGTTGTAGAAGATGATGCATTTTCTTCTTGGACAATTGGCGCAGACACTGGATCCGTTGCTTCTGAAGTACCTTGAACAGGACGCGGTGCTTCACCATCATTTGCATCAACATACTCCTCATCTTCCGATGACAAATTGTAGTCAACAGCATCATTAAACACCTCATTTGAAACGAGATTGTTGACAGAAGAAGCTGCTTGTGAATCAACAATGATTGGACGAGCTAACTGAGAGCCAGTCGCATTCTCGCTTTCAGACAACATTTGAGCAATTGCATTGTCATCATCAAATGTCGGCAGATTAAATGAGTCGAAAAGACCATCATAATCGAACATCCATGGATCTCCAGAAGGCTTCGGTGGATTAGAATATCTTTGAACTCTTACTTCACCCCATTCTTCAATCTTCTTGGTTGTCAGGTTCCATACTCGCAGATTAGGAGTAGCATACCCAAGGAAGTAACCTTCGATAGCTTTGGCACCAAACTTCCCATCAGGCTCAATCATGGTACATGGTGCACCAAAAGGTTCTAGATATTCCAAGTCAGGATTCTTCTTGTGTAGGAGTTCGAAGCACGTTTTGCCATGTCTTTTCACTGTGAGAACCCTGTTTAACGTGTAGCAGGCCGAGGCAACAGCTTCAGTCCAGAATCGAACTGGAAGCTGAGACTCAACCAACATGGTTCTTGCAGTCTCAATTAAGGTTCTGTTCTTTCTTTCAGCGACTCCATTTTGTTGTGGTGTGTACCGAGAGCTGTATTCATGAAGGATTCCTTTTGCAGTGCAAAATTCATCCATAACCCTGTTTTTGAACTCGGTTCCGTTGTCGCTTCGAATTCGCCTCACCTTTAGATTATAAAGATTTTCCAACAAGGTGATCAAATTCTTTAGAATTTCTGGAGTCTCACTCTTGTGAACCATGAAGTCAACCCATGAAAATCTTGAATAGTCATCAGTAACTACCAAGCAGAAAACCTCCCCGTGCACACTCTTGTGTTTGACTGGGCCGAAAAGGTCCATATGCAGACGTTCGAGTGGCATGTTTACAGTGTTAACCTTTTTCAATGGATGTGATTTCTTGATCTGCTTCCCTTTCTGACACGGCACACAGACATCTTGAAGTTGAAAATTCTTCACATTGACACCTCTCACCAAATTGTTTTTGACAAGGTGATTCATTTTTCTGAGGTGAATATGACCCATCCGTCTGTGCCAAGAGATCGTCTCCTTTTCAGTGGCCTTTGAAATAAAGCAAGTAACTTGTTTGGACTGAGTTATTGCTTGGCTCATATCAAGGACATACAAATCATTAACTCTTGGGGCTGATAAGAGAATCCATTCTGCGGGAATCTTGAATCCTGGCTTCAGCACATAACAACCGGCATCATCAAAATGCACGGTGAACTTCTTGTCGCAGATCTGAGAAACACTCAGGAGATTGTGATCCAACTGTTGCACATAATTGATTTTGTCGAAACTCACAATTCCATTTGAGATCATTCCCTCGCCGGTGATATACCCTCCTTTGTCTCCAGCAAACGCAACATATCCTCCTCTTATACTTCGCACATCGAAAAGAAGACGATAGTCGCCCGTCATGTGCCTAGAAGCCCCACTATCAACAATCCAATGACTATTAATAGTTCCTCCTGGAGCCGCCTGCACATGTAACTAACTTATCAGTTTGAGAGGGGGACCCAAGCCTTTGTGGACTTGGGTCGTCCTTGATCATCAAGGAAGGTGATCTCAATCACTTGATGATTAGGAAAAAGAACCTGTGGTGCTCCCCCTGATTGAATTATCTGTTTTTGTTTCCAAGCTGTTTGTCCTTTACCAGTATTTGAATTTATTGTTTTAGCTTTTACTAGTTTTACAGTTTCATGTGTTGCTTGTACAGGTTTTTCTTCTTTGACCTCTGATTTTAAGGCCTTTTCAATTACCTTTTGATTCTTTTGTTTTAACTTCTTTTTCCTTTCTTTCAAGACACGCGGGTCTTGTTTCGGGGAAACTGGTCGTTTTTGGTAATTGATTTCTTGGGGAGCACTCGTTTTGACTTCAGCTTTGCAGGTATGGGCAATATCTTACAATATGCCCAACTGTGCCACATTCAAAACATGTTCTCCGCTCTACAAACCTCGGAGAAACATGTTGATGACCAGACGAAGAACCAGACAATGAACTTTGTGATCTAGACGTACTAGGACCTAAATCACATCCGTTGGTGTGTTGGGTGTAATTATTTTGATCATTTCGTTTTAAAATTCTAACTTGTTTTACAAAATCAACGTTAGATTTATCCTGAAATGTTTCAAGTTTGTCTGAACCAGTTGATCCAACAAAGTTCATTTTTGGTTCTTGTTTCTTAACATGAGCTCTTTTGTTTTGCACCTTTTGTTGTTGAACCTTAGGTTGCTCAACCCTTGATTGTTGAATTTAGGTTGTGCAGCCTTAGGTTGAGTAGCCTTAGACTGTTCAACTTTAGGTTGTTGAACCTTTGGTTGTTCAGTCTTAGGCTGCTGAACTTTAGGTGCTTGAACATTCTTGTTCTGAGCCTTCTTTCCCTGTACCTTACCCTTCCGGAGTTGGACTTGTTGTTTTCGCTCAATTGGTAGTTTTTGGTTTCCGTATTGTTTTTCTAATTTGTTCACACGGAATTGGATCACATTGAGTGACTGTAACTTTGCCACTTTTGTTCCCCAAAAACTTATCAGTGCATCCTTCAAAAATTTGCTCAATTAAATCTTGATTTACATTTTAATTGAAATTTGTTAGAGTAGATTTTGCTATCTCCTTTGAGCGTATAAACAGGTTATTCCCTTCAGAGCTAACTACAGGGATTCCATTGCTTTTTGAGCATTTCAGTCTACTCGGATTCA